>NW_018220121.1:32668-33053 GCF_001263595.1 Phalaenopsis equestris
TTGATCCCCTACAAAATAAGGTTTCAGTCTATGATCATTCACTTTAAATACTTTCTCAGTTTTAGGATCTTTGATATCCACAACTCCATAAGGATAAAATTTCATCACAACAAATGGGCCCATCCACTTAGACTTAAGTTTGCCTGGAAATAATCTTAACATTGCATTACATAACAAAACTGGTTGCCATGGATGAAAATTTTTAGTAAGAATCTTTCGATCATGCCACATTTTCATCTTTTCTTTATAAATCTTAGCACTCTCATAAGATTCATTCCTTATCTCTTCAAGCTCATTTAATTGTAACAATCTTTTCTCACCAGCATCTTTTAAATTATAATTGAACTCTTTAATAGCCCAATATGCTTTATGCTCAAGTTCAACT
>NW_018220121.1:33296-33551 GCF_001263595.1 Phalaenopsis equestris
TTAATAACTTCTCCATAATGGCATTTTTGAAATGACTTCCCTCATCAGTAATGATAACTCTCGGCATCCCAAATCTACAAAATATGTTTGTTTTCAAAAATTTTGCAACACTTTGAGCATCACATCAAGGTAACTATCCATTTGAATACATAGTCCACTGCTAAAAGAATATATAATTTTCCAAAAGATGGTGTAAATGGTCCCATGAAATATACTCCCTAAACATCAAATATTTCAACTTCAAGCATATAATTG
>NW_018220122.1:0-227 GCF_001263595.1 Phalaenopsis equestris
TTTCTACAATATGTCTCTTGCTCTCTTTGTCACTCGCTCTCACTCCCCACCTCCCTATCTCCCTCCAAATCTCCTTCTCTCTCTCTCACTCACTCTACTGTTTCCCCTCTTTATCTTTCACTCATCTCTGTTGCTCTAGCTTCCCACGAACTGTCTTCTCTCCATTTCTACCTCACACTCTCTCACTCCTGTTCGCTCTTGCTCATGAGAGGAGGGTGTAGATAGAA
>NW_018220123.1:0-4460 GCF_001263595.1 Phalaenopsis equestris
AGTAGAGTGGAGAAGGGTTAGGGGAGATACATCACCACCATCTCTTTGGATACAACCTTATAGAAGGAAAAATGTTTTCACACATGAAATCTGAGAGCAACGCAACAATAACTAAAAAAAACTTGAAACATAACATTCCCTATTAATAATTAAAGACTAGGAATTGCTTTTGGCAAGGTTTAAAATAATAAAGAAGAATAAAAATAATAAAAATTTAGGTTTAGGCAATGATGAATAAACTAATATCATTTCAGATTAGGCAAAGATGAGCATAATAAATCAGAATTTTAAATTGGCAAGGATTTTTTAATAAGAAAACACCATGAAGGAAAGGGAGAGAGGGAAAGAAACGAAAGGAGGAGCTGTAGGTAGGCTGTCCACGCCCCCCCCCCCCCCCCCCCCCCGAACTCTCCAGGCTGGTTCTCCATGGCAGCTGCATTAGTCTCCTAGGGTTAGGGGAGCTTTGACCTCAATGGTCGAAACTTATAGTTCTTCGTCTGTAATCCTAGCAGCATCAGGATCCCACTGCCTACTACATTGCCCACCAAGGAACCTGAGGTTCTTCTTCAATTTGCTAGAAAATGTCTATATGGATTTGTCTTCCTGAGGTTGTAGACCATGCCTATACTGCTGAATCTTCCCAAAGTAATCCACGATCGATTCAATCACGCATGTAGTGAGAGTAATCTAAGCCTTCACGCACGACGGTGATGCCGATGGTATAGTGTCCACCTAACATACCCTTAGTTGTATCTAACCTGTATTTGGAACCAGTGTCTAAGTCTTGTTGTCCGATGTCATCACTAAAACCGGTCCCTCTAATGCCAATCTTCTAGTAAGGGCTCCAGTGATCTTAGGTTCCGCCAAGTGAAGCAGGATGATATGCTTCCTATCTTTGGTGAAGGAATATGTGTTCCTGAATCTATCGTGCTTAGTCCTTTGGTCAAATTATCGCGACCATTCCAACAGAAGGTGACAGACATCCATAGGGACCACGTCACACCATGCCTTCTTATGTAATTGTTCTCTTAGTGAAAGCTCTACTAAGCAACTCCTGTCGATGCTAACCTGATTCTCTTTCTTAAGCCATCTCAGTGAGTACGATTGGGAATGCCTCTGTATTGTAAGTTCCAATTTATCTACTATTTGAGTCGATGCCACATTCTAGCTGCTACCACCATTGATGATAAGACTACATACCTTTCTATTCACTGTGCAGCAGATAGAAAAAATATTGTGGCGAAGCCACTATGGATCTCTGGTGTCCTTAGCCTGCAGAATCCGTTGAATCACAAGTGCTTTTCCTCATATGGTGGAAGTTGATATACCTCACTCTGTTTCTCCGCTCTCCCCTTGTTGCTAATCTCTTCCACACACTCTGATATGTGAGTATGACTATCCTGCTAGTGGGAAAATTGAAGGCTATGTGGTCTTAGTCAGGTTGAGGCAAATGTCGTACTGATGAAGAAGTCAGAAACACTTCCAAATGAGAGATTTGCTGAGATGCTTCTAGGATTTTTACCAACACATCATCAACCTACACCTACATTGTTTGTCTGAGAAGGTCTTTGAAGACCTTATCATGAGGCATAGATAGGTTGCACCGGTGGCAACCCGAATTGTATAACTTGGTAGCAGTACAAACCCTTACTTTTCTTAAAGGAGGTGGCTTCTTCGTCTCTTGGATTCATCTTTATCTAGTTGTACGCCGAGTATGCATCCATGAAATTGAACATCTGATGCCCGGAAGTGGCATCGACGAGTTGGTCTATGCGCCGGAGGGGGAAAATGTCTTTCAGACAAGCCTTGTTGAGACACAATTAACTTGATCTATGCGTCGGAGTAGAACAAGATATCGACAAAGCTCCCATTATCGATGAAAATCATCTTTACGTTGTAGCAAGGTTCGTCAATTCTAACGCTAATGACGAGAGGGTCTTGGTGGGGGACTTGGAATCCTTTCAAATTGGAATCATCAAAAGCGATAGGCTCGAGGCACAATTTACTCTGCGCTGGTTCACCAGATGCAGTGATAAGGACTTGATCGGTCAACAACAGGTCTCCAACAATTGTCTGAATTTCGCCCACAATTGGGTGACTCCCATGTTCTTGCTTTTAAGTATGTTGCCCTCAATTGTGAACATTATTGGTACCAGCTAGTTTGTTTTGACAAGTCGACAAAGATCCCTGTCAAATCAACCTTTTAATCTTTTCATTGAGCTGCTTACACGCCTTAGAGGTGTGGCCACAACTTTGATGGAAACGTCAGTATTGGTCCTAATTCCCCGAGTCAGGTTTTATGGGGTAAGACCACTTAATAGTTTCCTCATCTTTGATGGTCACTGGAAATTAACATGCGTCATGTTGAGTTGTGTATACTTTTCTTAGGTCGATGCTCACTTTGTTAGCTAGCAGGTTGGAGAGAGAGCTAATTATTCCTCTGTTGTTCGGACTTTTTTCGTTGTGAAAATTTATTATAATATCCGACATTACTCTTGTGTTTGCCCTCAAATTGCTCAAACTACTCCTTATGTGCGCCGATGGTCTCATCTGCAGTGATTTGGGCCTCAACACGGGGGGACAAGGTTAGTATAAGAACTAACTGTCTCTCGTATCAGTGATGACTAGGTGGGTCCTGGGCAGAGCCCCCCAAAGAACACTTCTCTCAGTAACTCTGGATCTACTCCTAGAATTTGACAGACTTCAGTGGAAAACTTGTGGAAGTAGTTCTTGAGTGACTCTCCTTCAATTTGACAAACTTTCGAGAGATGGGATGAATCCTTGATGATCCGTCGACTGATCATGAACTGCTCCGCAAATAGTCTCGGAAGCTCGTTAAACATGTTTACAGTGCCCTATGACAGAGAGTATAACAAGGTGCGAGCTTGTCCTTTAAGAGTGTCCGGGAACACTTGACACAGAAGCGCATGAGAGGCACGTTGAATGTGCATGATGGTTCAATAGTAATCAATATGATCAATATGCTCATAGGGGTCAGTTATTCCTTCGTAGGTGTCAATGTTCGGAACCTTAAAGCCTGTTGGGTTGGGGTATTGGAGGACCGCATCCGCTAAGGGAGAAGATTCATGGACGTTATGTTGAGTTGGGAAGTGAGCTTTTTTCTCTAGAGTGAACTCTTCTCGAACGAGGCGTCATAACTCGTTACAAAGGACATCATCTGAAATGCCAGCAGGGCGTGGCGTATTATGTGAGCTGCGCGAGATGGATGAGTAGAATTTGCGGTATCTAGGAATTCAACATCACGATCTGACAGGGGAAGTGTTCCTTCTTTGGGAAGGGGGGCCGATATAAGTTCTTCTGAGCAGTGTGTTTCCCATAGGTCACTGAGTTAGTGTAGTAGTAAACGAACTCCAACCAATGGTGTGGGCAACGGCTGTTGAGCCCCGCATAAGAGCTGTAAGATCTCTAATTGAGACTTCTGCATTATGTGGATTCGGTCTTCCACAGAAGAACTTGACACGCCTTCGTCGACAAGATAATGTTTCTCATGGAGGGAAGATGAAGAGGCATGTTGGCTTTGGCTTCGTGACTACTCCCTGGAATGATGGGTGTTAGAGTGGGATGCTTTGTTGTAACGAATATTATATATGGTGGCCATGTAGTAAGACTCATAAGTACTTCAGTGGTGAGATTAAAGTTTCCCACATACGACCCCAAATTGATGTTTGCTAGAAAATTCATGGTCGTGGAGAAGCAGATTATCGTCTTAGCGTGATATGAAGATTCAACACGCTCTCTGAAAAGAGAAAAATTAATAATGACATCATAAGTTTTTACGTAGAAAACCCGGAAAGGGAAAAACCATGGGGCTTGACTCAACTAATAAGTTTTATTATAAAAAGATGATTGCAGTTGCAACCACTGGTCTAATGGGCGGGAAAGGGTTACTAGGTTTCTAAAGTTACTACGTCGATATGTTGATGAATTTATTGTTATGAACGAGTGACGACCGACAGCAATTGACAGCGTCCGGTAGGCAGTGGTCGACGGTAGTTGGCGACGATCGACGGCGATCGACAGTAAGTCGACGGGGATTAGCAGTGATCGACGAAGGTCGGTGGCGGTCGATCGAGGTCAGCGGTGGTTGACAGGGATCAACGGTGCTCGACGACGATCGACAAAAGCCAACAACGTTCGGCGGTGGTCGATGAAGGTCAGTGGTGGTCATCACGATCGGTGATTGTGGTGATGGACCGTCTTTTTCTCAAAGTTTCAAGATCTTCTTCAGATCTCAAATTCTCTCCCCATTCTCTCTCTCTCTCTCTCTCTCTCTCTCTTTCTATATATATACACACACAGACACACACACACACACACACCTCATATTTTTTGTTGCATATCCTATTTCTTCTCAAGCAGAATAATTTATAGAGAATTAAGAAACCCAATGAATCACTAATAACTCAATTATAATTAATTTCATAGACATAACTAACTAA
>NW_018220124.1:0-911 GCF_001263595.1 Phalaenopsis equestris
AAATAATCATGGAAATTAGCATGTTGCTCAGAAAATTTTTAAAAATTTTGAAAGGTTGATAATGACCAGAGAGCCTTTAAAAAAATTTCCCATGAGCCAAGTCATTCAAAATACAGCTAATCTTTACAAACTCTAAATCACTAAGATAATTAATTTTGAAAAATACAAACAAAAAAAAGATTTGTTTTTTAACCTCTAATATGTCTTAGAATCCAAGGAACTCACCATAAAAATTTCAAAGTATTTTGAGTTCATTTGGTAACTTAAGTTAATTTTTAAAGATAAATATCATTTTAGCACTTAAATGATTTTTAAGAAAATTAAAATATAACTCAAAAATTTATAAAACTTATTTTTTGAGTTCTCTGTAATCAGGGGTGTTTTCTAAAAAAAAAATGAAGTTTAAAATAAAAACTTGATTTTTAACCTATTTTGAATAATTAAATGATTAAAAATTCATAAAAATCAAAAAAATAATAAAATTCGTGGAAATGTTCTAAATTGCTTCCTAAGCATTTAGAAATAATTAAAATACTTTTCCTGATTTTCTAAATAAATAAACTGAGTTTCAAAGCTTAAAAATAATTTTAAAAGGCTAAAATGGGTTTTCACTTAAAATAATTCCAATAAATCAAATAAAAACCATAAAAATATAAAATTATCTCCTCTAAGTTCTCTAACCTTAGAAAGATTTTCCAAAAATATAAAACACAAAAATATAAAACTTAATTTTCTTAATTTATAATGTTTTATATTTAATAAATACCCTAGAATTTAAAATAATTCTTAAAATTCCAATAAAATTTAAAATATCATGAAATTTGGTTCAAAGGCTTCTCTAGTCTAGCTCTATCTCTAATAACAATTTCAAGAGATTAGGACTTACCTTGGTCAAGTAAGAAATTTTCTTT
>NW_018220125.1:0-2224 GCF_001263595.1 Phalaenopsis equestris
TTTCTAGTTCTGTAACAAACCCAGATTCTTCATCTGTAGCAGGTAGGCAAGAAGAGGTCTCTCTCATGCCTAGATCATAAATGTTCCCCTCAGAAGTAGGGGTGAGCAAGCTTTCCGCCTCATTTTGGCGTCTTCTTTCTTCTAGTAAGAAAGCCCTATGCTTTCGGCGGCTAGCAATTCTGCGCTGAGTTCTTCGAAGCGGAGCGTCCGACAATCTTTCATTATCGGCAGCGACTAGGCCTCTAGCTGGCGTAACTATCATGGACGGAAGGCGGCTGGGCCCCTCCATCGGGTCTTGTTGTATCATCACATTCTTTCCCTTCAGTGATGAATTGTCTTTGGTGGTCAACCTTAGCAGCAAGGGCAACCCTTCCTTTTTTTGTCGGCTGAGGACATCCATCAAAGGCCCCTCATAATCCATGTCAACTTGACTAAATTCCATGTCAAAGTCTATGATGCCGCCCTACGGTGCCATTTCCTCGTTGAGTACGAGGTTCCAGTCATCTTTAAAAGCGAAGGTCAACCTCTGGCCTGACATTTCTTTGCAGACGACAGAAAAATTGTCAGTGAGCTGAAACTTGGTGTGAACAAGAACTAAAACAAGTATTTATTAAAGGAAATTTTAGTTTATTTTGGTGAAGAAGTTATTTATTTGTGTATGCATTTTATTTAATTTAGTAGGATATTAAGTTTAAAAGAGAAAATTGAAGTGTGTAATTTTTAAAATTTTTTATTATGTTGAGGTTAATCTTATTAACTTATTACAAAAATTTTTGACCCCGTCACAGACATTTGGCCACAGATAATTCCAAAACAATCAAAATTTCAAAATTTCAAATTAAGCGATGGCAAGCAATGTCAGGTTACATAATATGTCTTCAGGAATCGTCCGTTGATTGGTAGCATGGGTCTTTCACCCAGGAAATCCACTAACTGGTAGGTTCCTCCTGCATAGACCTTCTCTAGGAAAAATGGTCCCTCCCATGTAGGCTTCAATTTTTCACCTATCTTATGGCGTACAAGAATAAGCCTTTTGAGCACGATTACGAGGTCACCAACTTTGAATGTCCTTGGGCGGACCAATTTGTCATGATCTTGTACTTTCTTTGTTTGATCAAGCTCCAAATGTTGTTGTGCTCCAAATCATTTTCCTCACAGCTCTTGAAGTCTAAGTTTTGCACTTTCTTCTGTTGTGAGTTGGTTGGCAACAAAGACTCTGAGAAACGGCGTCTGAATTTCTAACGATAGCACGGCCTCGGACCCATACACGAGCATGTAGGGTATACACTGAGTGGGAGTCCTGAAAGTCGTCCAGTAGGCCCACAAGACTTCTAACAGTTTTCTGTATCAATCCCTTTTATTTTTGTCCAATGTTTTCTTTAAAATATGTACCAATGTCTTGTTGAAGGCTTCAACCATGCCATTTTCTCTGGGATAGTAAATTGTAGAGTATCTCCAATCTATCTCGTGTCTTTTGATGAAATTGTTGATTTTTGTGCTTTTAAAAGCTGTCCCATTATCAGAAATTATTCTTCGCGGTACTTTGAAATGATAGATGATTTGGCTTTTGAAGAATTGAAGGACGTGCTGTACCGTAACCTCACGTAATAGTACTACCTCTGCCCATTTGGAGAAGTAATTTGTAGCGGCAAGTATAAATCTGCGTCCTTTGGAAGATGGAGGGTCTATCGGACCAATTATGTCCGTGCCCCAACACTCGAATGGCCACGAGGCGATAATTGGGTGTACCACATTCGGAGGTTGGTGTAAGACCACCCACATGCACTTGACACTAGTGACATTTTCTGGATGTATCCATGCAATTTAACATCATTGCTGACCAATAATATCCGAGTCTTTTGATCTTCATTTTCATCTTCGGCCCGAACTGGTGAGTGTCACACAATTCAACATGTACTTCTTTAACAATATTTTGTGCTTCAGCTTCACTTAAACATCGTAGCCACATCTGGTCGAACGATCTTCTATAGAGGACGTCACCTACTGGAGCATAAGACACATGCCTTTTTGTAATGTGATGTACTTCAAACTTGTCTTCTGGTAGCTTTCCAATATGCAAATATTCTATTAATGACTTGCGCCAATCTTTGTTGATGTCTGCAACTGCATTTATTGCTTTTTCTTTTCCGAGCCTTTGTAGAGTTTTGAGGTTGATTCGAGAGAAAACTTATCTTCCTTGTACTGTGATTTCAATGGAATCCTC
>NW_018220125.1:2332-5552 GCF_001263595.1 Phalaenopsis equestris
TCGCCATAGATGGCAATGTTTGTTATATCCATTGAGATTGCCAATTCCAATCCGGTGATTAAAGCTTCATATTCTGCTTCATTATTGGTGCACGATTCTATCAGGTGGTATGAGAACCTTAACATACCCTTATCTGGCGTGATAAAGATCAAGTCGATCCCTGCTTTGCCTGGTATAAATGTGCTTGATCTTTTGTATTTTCTGGCTGATGAAGTGCCGTAGAAGTACATTTCCCAGCAATGCACACTGGAGAATTCTATTTGTAATATTTGCTTGTCTGGTAATTCATCGTTGAGAGAGGACCCAGCTTGCAGTGGGTGTGCATCGACAAAGTCTGCTAAAATTTGCCCCTTGATAGTACGGAGGGGAACAAAAGTTATATCAAATTGTAATAAGATTATCAACCATCTTTCTTGCTAGATGTCCGGAGAGAGTGTTGGTCGGGTCATCAAATATTGCAACAGATTAACTTTCAAGATTAGGGTAATCTTATGAGAAAGCATGTAATGTCTAAGTTTATGGGTGGCAACAATTAATGCTAGATAATGCTTCTCAATGGGTGGGTACCTTATGTCCGTCGGCATTAAGCGGCAACTCAAATAGTAGAGTGCGTTTTCCTTATCCTTGTCATTGACTTGGGCTATGAGGGCTCCAAGAGATTCGTATGAGGCCGCGGTATAAATTATCAACGATTTCCTTAGGATAGGGGCTGCCATCACAGGAAGTGTTATTAAATATTTCTTAAAGTCCTTGAAAGCCCACTGAAATTTCTCATCCCAAACGAATTTGGCGTCATTAATTAATGCCGAGAAGGGCTGACACCTTCCTGAGAGATTAGAAATAAAGCATCTCAGATATGCCAACTTCCCCTGGAAGGAACGTAGTTGTTTCAAGGTTTTAGGAGGAGGCATTTCCAAGATAGCTTTAATATTATCTGGGTCGATCTCCATTCTCCGATGACAGATAACGAATCCTAGAAATTTTCTGGAGGTAACACCGAAAGCGCACTTTAAGGGATTCATTTTAAGATTATATTGTCGTATTCACTTGAACACGATCCTCAAATCATACAGGTGGTCTTTTCGCTGTTTGCTTTTGATGACCAAGTCATCCACGTAGCACTCCATTTGGTTGTGGATGAGGCCACACAAATCTTCATAACACGTTGGTATGTTGCTCCAACGTTTCTTTGGGTCGAACGCCATCACTGTGTAGCAGAAAATCCCGATAGGTGTTCGAAGGCTGTAAGTGCTGCATCCTTGAGAGCCATCTTGATTTGGTTGTATCCCGACGATCCATCCATGAAGGAGAAAAAATCATGCGTCGAAGCGATATCTACCATCATTTCTGGTATTGGTAGACAAAACTCGTTTTTTGGACATGCCTTGTTCAAGTCCCTGAAGTTTACACAAACATAGATTTGTCCATTTTTTTTCTTAACCGGTACAATTTTAGTCAACCATGTGGGGTATTGCTCCTCCTTTACAAAGTTGACATCTATTAATTTCTTCACCTCGGCGATGACTTGCTATTCTATTTCGAGGCGCATTCTCATGGGAGCTTATTTTACTGGGGTTATATTCTTATCCACCCTGAGTTTATGAACTGCAACCTCTGCTGACAGTCCTGACATTTCAACATAGCTCCATGTGAAGCAATCTTTAAACTCTGCTAATAGTTCGATCAATTGCAGGGATTCTTCATCATTGAGTGGAGAACTTATAAATGTAGACCGGGGTTACTCTTCAGTCCCGAGGTTAATCTGATTAAATTCATCAATGGTGGATTTAATTTCCTCCTCAAATTCCGATGGAGCATCTTCTATTAGTTGATCAGTAGGGTCATCCTTTATATCGAGGCAATCCCCTTCCGATTTACTAGTAATAACTAAGCAAATTTTAGAATCATCGATTGGTCCGACCGTACCAAATTTGAGACCCACTTTTGAGTTTTGAGTTTGACTTTTAACACTCCATAATTTTTCAAAAAGTTAAAATTTATCTTTTGGCATTTGTTTTGGAAAGTGTTCATATTGAATTAACTTTTGTACACAAGGCAAAAAGTAACCAAAAGGAAATTACATTAACTCATTAGGATCATCATCCAAGTTTACATATTTTTCAAGATCAGTAGAGGTAGAAGCAAGATAAAATTTGACCGCTTTGAACCAGCACTACAGACTTCCTTGACCTCTAAACTCTTGACCTTTTGAGGGAGAATTAGAGTAAGGGTCATGGTGTTCACATAGTGGTTTATCAGATCATATATTGTCTCATATCGCTTTTCTCCGTATCTTCTAAGGATATCTCGTATTGAGGTTTCTTTTATTTTGTCATCATTATTTAATCTTTGGAACTGTCTTCATTACCAATGTTAATGGTTGGCCTAGTCCGTTCAACGATTAAGTTGGTTCTTCCTTGTCCGCATCCCAGGCCTCGACCTCGGGTGCGCGAACTAAAAGAACCTCCACCTACTTGTTGTAAAAGCGTGATGGAAGATCGCTGAAGCGGAATTGAATGGCTTCCTCTTTGTGATTTTTCTGAATCTTCACCTTTGTTTGTGACAATTTCACGAGAGAAGGCAGTTTTCTTCGGAGGCGCGTATTAGGCAGCATCTTCATGAATACCAACTTCATGAATTGAAAACAGTTGTAGGTCTCCTTTGATGCAATCTTCTTGTCCCTCTTTGTAGTATTTAATGCATTGATATAGAGACGATGGAACCATGTTGTGTTCATAAATCCATGGTCAACCTAGTAGAGCGTTAAAAGAGGTCTCGACGTCAATGATATGAAAGTTACGGTTGTTGCTAGTTCTCCAACCTTCATAAGAAATGTAATTGATCCAAGGGCTCTCTCTCCCTTTTGTTTGAATCCTCTTAAGCAACATTTTATCGGTTGTAACTTCCTGAGCTTCAATGTCCAAATAGGCCAATGTCCATAGACTCATCAAGTTAAGGGATGCTTCGGGATCTACTAAAACTCTGGACAACACAAATCTGCCGATGTTAATGGAGATGTAGAGTGGACGATTGTGGTCGGTGGTACCGAGCAGCAAGTCTTCATCTATGAAGGTTACCCCAGGCTATTTTTTCAACGAACAAACTTCATCTGAGGATGTGCTGGACAACTGAGCTAAGAAAATCTCTGGGTCAAGCAAAGCTGTAACCAGAGATTCTCTCATCTCCTTTGATAGGATCAGAGCATCGTAGATTCTTAATC
>NW_018220125.1:6003-13438 GCF_001263595.1 Phalaenopsis equestris
GTTTTGGTTTTCATGCAGGGTGACATTGTTGTTTAGCATGCAAGTTCTGTAAGCATAAAGAGTACAGTATGAAAGTACAAGAAATACGACACTGTAAACTATAAAAAGCATACCTGTCGAGTCTTCTCGTTCCACCACCTGAAACTTAAAATGCATGTGAGAGCATTTTATATAAAGCAAAAAAGTAATGTTTTAGTGATTTACCCAACCCTAGATCATATCTTGGTGGGTCTCTATTTGATTAATTAAGGATGATTTTATCAAGCAAAATATATTAAGTTTAGTAAACCTCCGAGGTATCCAACAGGTCTAGAGAAAGAAGCAGGTCCATGCCACTCTCTCACCGCCTGGTGAAAAGTCTCGAGCTCTTTTTAAATTTATTATGTTGCTTAATAGCCCATCCTATAAATACCTTTAATACTCAATGAACATTGATGTTTCAATTATCCTGAAGAGTAGGTTGATTATTATTTATAATTTAATTTGAGGATTATGTGGGTGAAGACCCTTAAAGGGACAAGTTAATGCTATCAAGGCACTTAGCCAACTTTTTAATTTGGGCTTGTAGTGTTTTAAAGATGTTTAATTTTTTATCATGTTCATTTTTCTAATCCTCATTTAATCAAATTTGATTTAGCCTAGATCACTACTAAGCCCTTTAGACTTTGGTAGATGCCTTAGTTTTTTTTTTTAAAGGTTAAATTTTAAAGTCTTTTTTTTTTAATTGATTTGAACGTCAAATAGGGGTATTAAATTAGTGAGTTATTGACATCCAAAACCATACCCCTAAGTCTAGGATTATTTAATTGACTAGACTTCCAAATTTTAATAATTTAAGGAAAATAAAAATATAAAAAATTATCCTTTTAATTAAGAAAAGTGAGATGAGTTTCTACCAATTAATCCCTTGTGTTTCAGTCATCCAAATATGTTGATTAGGATCAAAGATTACTCATTTCCCCTTTTGACTTAAGCCTAAATGTTAATTAATGCGAAATTTCCAAAATTACATTTTGCCCTTAAGGCTCTATCACTTCATAATTCATCAAATTTAATTCAAATGACCTTAAAATTTTTATCTCACTTTACTCATGGGCCAGTCAAGACATCAGAGGAGAAAATGTGATTTTTCACACTTTACTCATGGGTCAGTCAAGACATCAGAGGAGAAAATGTGATTTTTCAAAAATTAATTTAATTTATATAATTATTTACATGCAAGAAATAGGTTTTTTCAAAGAAAATTCCCTTACTTGAACAAGGTAAAGCCTAATCTCTTAAAATTTTTATTGGAGGTAGACTTAGACTAGAGAATCATTCAGACCAAATTTCATGATTTTTTGAATTTTTTTTGAATTATTAGAATTATTTTAAATTCTAGAGCATCTACAGTGTTTATTAATTATAAAATATTTTAAATGTGGAAAATTAAATTTTATATTTTCATTAAATATCTTTGAGGTAAAAGAACCCAAAGAAACAAAATTTTACATTTTTTCTAATTTTTTCTTTGATTTTTTACAATTATTTTAGTGAAAATCCATTTTTTAGCTTTGAAAAATTATTTTAAGCTTCAAAATTCAATATCTTCACTTAAAAAATCAGGAAAAATATTCTAATTATTCCTGAGTGTTTAGAAAATAATTTAGAACATTTCTATGAATTTTATTATTCTTGTGATTTTTATTAATTTTTAATTATTTAAATATTGAAAATAGACTTGAAAATTGAATTTTTATTTTAATTACAAATTTATTTTTATAAAATTCCTCCAATCATAGAGAACTTTAAAAACTAATTTTTGTAATTTTTTGAGTTATATTTTAATTATTAAGAACCATTTTAGTGTTAAAAATGACATTTAACTTGAAAAATCAATTTGAGTTATTAAATGACCTCCAAATGCTTTGTAATTTTTATGGGGAGTTCTATGAACTTTAGATCACATTAGAGATTAAAAATTAAGTCATTTAGATGTTTTTATTTCCCAAAATTAATTTTCTTTCTGTTTTAGGGTTTGGGAAAATTAAGTACATTTTTAATGACTTAACTCATGAAATATTCTCTAAAGGGTTCTCTGGTCATGACAAACCTTCCAAAAATTTCTTAGAATTTTCTAAGCAACAGGAATTTTCTAAGCAACATGATAATTATTGTGATTAATTCATGCAGATAATAGACATAAATTTGAAAAATATGGATGTCTGTCTAGAGATCTCCTCTGACTTTAGAAAAATCAGAGAATGTTCCCTAAGACAGAGGCAACAATATGCCAAAAGTTCAAGCCGTGGTAAAATTTCAACATGCATGAAGAATTAAAAGACTCAAAATAGTATTTAATTAACTAAAAATAAAATATGCATCAATGAACTTCAAACCATTTTCACATTCTTCTCCTCTGTTCACTAATCACTAGGATATTTTTCTTTTATTTATTGTGATTTTTCTACACCAAGATATGGATTTTTAAAGATCACACATTTAAATAAATCAAAAAATACCCTATTTTTCTATTTAAAAACGTGGTGCCACCTCATCCTAGGTAGCTTCGAACGCTACACGTGGCATGCTTCCATTCAATGCCATCATCCATGCCAGCTCCCATGCGTCTCGCTGTTCACGCACGAAGCTCTCGTCTGGCTTGATCTCGTTCATCCATCTGATACACGCTTGACCAAATGTCTCTCTGTCATCATCCCCAATAGAGTGAACCCATAACCGTTCAACTTCAAACATTAAGATCTCGGCCCAGACTCAACCAAATAGCTTTGGGTTTGATCCGATGGACTCGTCTAAGTGTGACGAACACATCCATATGGTAAACATGCCATTAATTTGATTCTAATTAAATGGAGAATCAAAATAGGCTCAGGAAGAGGGGAAGTTCAATACCTAGGCTCTAAGAAGGGAAGCTTTGATCAGAGGTGCTCGACACGTTCGTGGAGGTCCAAGGAGGCTAGGGATTAAACCTCTTTGTGTGGTGAAAGTTCTAGGTAGGAATTCGACCAAACTCGATTTCAGGTGTTGGTTTAGAGCTATGCTAAGAGCTCTATGTGAGGGGGATTTGATCGGGCTTCTTCTTCTTTCTTTGTGGTGATGGTGTGGATGAGTTTAATTTGATTTTGGTGGAGTGTAGAGGTATGAAGAGCTCTGTCCTGTCTCCAGCAAGGTTTTGAGCTCTGAAATTGAGCTCCGACAAGGGGCTTTAGGGCAATGTGATGGTTGGGTTGCACTTTGGAGGTCTGAAAGAAGTTTAGGGAGTGATTTGGAGGAGTTTATTTCAAAAAATTTTAGTACACCTCCATGGACGTGGAAGTGGAGCTTTTACAAAAATGACTTAGGGGTGGCTTTCATGGCCAATTCAGGAGTGAAATGTGCTGCCTATGTGGAGGGCAGAGAGGTGCACAGTTTTGTTTGGTCCCAATTAATCAGGAAGCCAAATGTGACATTTTAGTGTGTTTTTACAAATCTCCAATTTTTATGATTTTTTTATTAATTTTTAATTATTTAAATGCTCAAAAATAGCTAAAAAATGATATATTTATTATATTTCCAGTTTTATTTTATATTTATTTTATTTCCAGTTTTATTTTTCTTAGGTTTCTCTAGTAATAAAGAGCTCCCAAAACCAATTTGGTAATTTTTGACTTGTATTTTAATTATTATAATTATTTTAATACCAAAACTGATATTTAACTTAATTTATCCATTTTAGTGGTCAAATTAACTCCAATTGAGTTGAAATTTTTATGAGGAGCTCTGCTGATATTAAATTATAGTAGAGGATGATTTTTTTCCATTTATATTTATAATTATTAAAATTAACTTTATTTCAGGGTTAGTGATAATTATGATTATTTTTAATGAGTTAAACCAAGTTTATATTTTTCCTAGGGTCCTTTGACCACAGTGAACCTACTAAAACAAGCTTTGTATTTTTCTAATGAGTATTTTAATGTTTATAATTATTTTACCAAAAAAGGGATCATTATCTTGAAAATTAGGTATTGTTAGATAGAGATGCCCCCTGACCTTGAAAAAATCAGGGGAGATACCTAACAACAGATACATCAAAAGCCCCATAGTCCCACCTCAAGGAGAAATATCTAGGCAAAAGGAGTAGGTGAGTGAAGAATCAAAAGAATAAATACTAAATTTAATTAATTAAAAATTACACATGCATCAAATAAACTTGAAATTATTTCTACAATGTTCTCCTCTGTTCACTGAGCAAGAGGATATTTTTATTTTATTTTTTTTATTTTTGTACACAAAGATATGGATTTTTGAAGTTCTCGCTATTTAAATAAATAAGAAATTCCTTAATTTTCTATTTAAGTGACGCGACACCATCTCAACCTCAACATCTCCAAATCCCCACGTGGCATCTTCTGATTTAGCACCGCCATCCGAGTCAGCTGCCACATTTCACGCTATTCCTTTCCATTCCTTCGTCTGGCTCCATCATGACCGTCCGTCCGAATCCGATACACGCAGAAACGGATGACATCCGTTCATCGTCTCCAAGTCCCTTACCCGAGAACCGTTCAACTTCAAACCTTAATATCTCTTGACATCCATTCATCGTCTTTAAGTCCCTTACCTGAGAACCGTTCAACTTCAAACCTTAATATCTCTCTTGATAATCAATCAAACTAAGTGAGGTTTGTTCCTATCGACTCGTCTTGACTAGGAGAATATATCCATACGGTTGATCAAGTCTTAAATTGATTTTATAAGCATGAAGAATTAAATGAATCTCAGATTAAGGGGAAAGTTTAATACCTTTTCCCATAAGGTGTGGCCTCAATTGGGTGCTTCCAAAATCTTGCCTTGAGTTTAAAGAGCTCCTAGATGAAGCCTCAAGCCGTGGTGAAATGCCTAGATATGAAATCGACCAAGGCTGATTTAGGGGTTCAATCAAAGTCCACCCTAGTGTGGTCTAGTGATGGGGCTTCTATGGGGGATCTTCTTCTCTCACTCAGAGGATTGTGCGGTTGCAATTAATTTGAATTTGGTGGAGTCTAGAGGGATGTCCTGTTTTAGGCTTGATTTTGAGCTCCAGAAGTGAGCTCAGGCAGTGGGTTTAATGGCTTGAGGATGGTTGGATTGAACTTAGTGGTCTTAAAGAAGCTTTGGGATCAATTTGGTAGAGTCTCCTCGAGGAATTTCAAGCTCTTCCCCCTTGGCCGTGGAGGGTAAGTTAAAATAGGGGGCTTGGAGGCTGCAATTGGGTCAGCCATTAGGTGACTCTAGTTGCTTATGTGGAGGGCAGAAATGTGCAACAATTCAATTGGAATGAGGCAGCTTGGATGGGTTTAATTTTGAGTTTTGGCCTAGGTGGAGCATTTGGACTTGGATTTTCTAGCAGCCAAGGTGGTCGGCTGGCTATGGATCTGGCTCAGGGAGGTCAGGGCCTGGTTTTGATAAAGTCAATTTGGGGTTGACATGTGTAAAGGCATTGAATTGAAATGGAATGGGGGAAGAGTTATTTTGGGTCAAATTGGGTCAAGTCATTAATTTGGGTTGGGTCACTCATGAAGGTTGGTTTAGGCTGAAGAGAAGATCATTTGGCTTAGCTTAATCAGTGGGGATAAGTCACCATTGACAGGGATTTGGCTAAACATGGGTTAGAGTGATTCATGGGGGGGGTTAAAACCTTTTTAAGGAGAATCTTAAGGGGCTTAAAAGTGGCTTGATATTTTGCCATTAATAGTTTTATGATGTGGAAAGGCTCATATATCTCACCTATGGCTTGGGAATGGCTTCATGGCTTCCCTTTGGCTTGGCTCTCTTGCATGAGAAAGGATTCTGAATTTATTTGGTATTTTTGGTGAATTTTGGCATGATGCTTGATTTGGATTAACTTGATTATGGATTTAAAGCTTAGGGAATGATTTTAATGAAATGGTTGATGAGGGGGAAAATTGTCATATGGGATTTTGATTGAAATTGGTTTTGGAATGACTTAAGACTTGGGCTTCTAAAATTAAGATTGAATTTGGTATAGGAAGATTTCATGAAGATTTTGGAAAGGATTTCAAGTGATTTGAGTTGAGTTGGAAGGCTAATTTGGTGGATTTGGTCATATGGTCAAAATTGGGGCTTTTGATTTGGGTGAAATTAGGCTTGCAAGTGGGTCAAATTGGGCTTAAATTTTGTTTAGATTGGGATTGAGGGTATTGAATTTTGATTTGAAATTGTTCAATATTGGGGCCAATTGGGCCAAGATTGCGGCTAATTTGGGGAAATTGGGCTTTTAAGGTCAAATTGAGGCATTTGGTCAAATTGGATAAAATTGATGATTAAAAATTGAAATTGGGAATTTTTGGAATTTTTGGGTTATGAGGGGCATTCTAGTAATTTTTGGCAATTTTGGGTGTATTTTGGAAATTTGGTGATTTTGGTGAATTTTGGTTAATTTAGATAACAGTGAGTGATTTGAAAAGACTTTTGGTACAATTTGGGTATTTTGGATAATTTTGGGATTTTTGGAAAAAATTAGAGTTGTAGGGGTATTTTGGTAATTTTGTGATTTTGGGCTAGAATGGGCGAGTAAGCCATGAAGCCATGCGAAAACAATAGGAGCCATATGAGGACTCATTTTGGTTGTCCAAAATGCTAGTTCTAAGCCTCTTAGCCAAGTACTAGGGGTTTGGGTCCTTCCACATGAGCTTTCCAAAAGGAGTCAAGAGACCAAATTAAAGGGGTTTTAGGGTTTGGGGTATGTGAGAAGGTGTGTTCAGGCTAGCCTGACAAAAACTAGATCACCCAGGGTTAGTCCTAAGGCTTGACCATCTTATGGGGACTCTCCTTGAGCTCCCTCATTTTGACCACATCTACTAAGTGCTAGAGGTTAAGACCAATACGTGGAACTTTAAGTTGAGCAAAGAAGAGTGTAGAATTTCCAATGGTGAGGGTTCCTTTTCTAGTCCTCTAGGAATAGTCAACATACAAGTCCTATGGCTAGACCCTAGGCTACTAAATAGGACAAAGCATCTGGTTGTGGTGATTTCTCTGATGAAATCTCCATCTTGGGCTAAGTAAGTTGTAGACTCTAAACAACTACCTGAGTTGAAGCGGGCTATATTGATCTATGAGTTGAAGCGGTCTAAATTTGATCTAGTATCTTCTTGGATGATGACCGTGACTTTATATATGCATAAAAATATAAGTATTTAATACTACTGCTAAAAGATTTAATTCCTCAGCAACTGTACCAAAACTCAATAACAGCTATAGATTCAATAAATATGGACGTAATAAATATTCAATAATTGTAAAGTCACATTTTTCAACGCAAATATACGTATCGCTCAAGTAACATAGGGCTCTAATGGAGTCCTACATATCAATCCCACAAGGATTAAGATTAGAACTACGAACTAAAATTTTAGAAAAACAATACTTTAATCACAACAACGAAGTTCAATTT
>NW_018220125.1:14122-14364 GCF_001263595.1 Phalaenopsis equestris
CTCTGAATCTCTTCCTTTCTTTACAGCACACAGAATTCCTCTTCGAAGCAGCAAGGAGGAAGAAATCTCTTACTTTCCCTCCACTCTTACAATCTCTCAAAGAATTCCTCACAATTTTTACACTCTAGAAAACACTAATGGAACCTTTTTAACCTCCAGGAACTCTAGAGTCTTCTAGCTCCTCCTCTATTTTCGGTCAAAATCTTCTTTTAAAGTTAAGGATGAGTTTTTCCAAGAGTTGC
>NW_018220126.1:0-1613 GCF_001263595.1 Phalaenopsis equestris
TACTGAGTATATTGGGGGCATTCAGGAAACGTAACGTCAGGCTCTCCTATGTAGTGTCGGGCTGAGCTTCATAAAAGGCTACCTAAAAATTTGAATGCCTCTACAGGTACTTACTATCATAATCGTGTCAACGTTATAAACCTCCAATCCTTTAACTTATAAATTCTATGCTCTTCCGCTGCAAGGTCAACTCATTCATCAAATCAGAGACGGCAGGGGAACTAGAAGGTGGAAGGTCATAACTTGTAGAGGAGACATCTCTACTAATAGTAGGTTCTTGACTTCTACTCCCAGTTCTCCATTTCTCATTAGATTCATAAGTCTTCAAGTTAGCTTTACTAATGGGTTTCATAGGATAAATCCATTCTTCATTTCCAAATTCTACTCCAGAAAGTTTACAAATTGTATAAATAAGTCAAGGATGTCCTAGACCTCCACTAGTCTCACTCCTTAGCGTAGTCAAAATATTTTTAAGAATTATTCTCCCCACATTTATAATTTTACTATTATGAATATAAAAATTCTGAATAGCTCTATCTCTAGTTACCACACTATGGTGATAGGTCGATAGGTCGGTAACAGAGTAGAGGAAATGAAATAGTGCCACGCCTTAGAGGTGGCATTCAACATGGAAGCAGAAAAGTTTACTCGTTCTCATTATTTAGTCTTCCATGTTCCTTTCCCATCAGTGAGAAAGTTGATCACATCATTCAGGGGGCCTTCGATTGTACTAAAGGATTCATATTGGCAGCTATAAGAGTCTGGGACTTCATAAAAAGTGTTGATGCGGGCAGCGATAAATTCCACAGGAAATCCACCCACTTGCACAATTCCATCATTAGAATAAATCACATTGGCATAGAACTCCTTCACAACATTTGCATCCACTTTATTGGTGGTGTAACAAAAGTTTTCCCACCTCCGCTCGGCAATAACTCGTTCAATTTCTCCTCCCGGACTTTCAAAAACTCGATCTTATATGCACTTCTTTCCTTTAAATATGAAAGTAAATTTTGTTTGAGCCATCACATTGACGAAGCGAGACTCATCGAACTTAACCCATCTCTTTTGTCATGGAGCCATTTCAGTCTAATCAAATTATAAAAAAAATTCCAAAAATTACTTCAAAACTGTAAATCATGGCTTCCAATAGTAATTCTAAGAGTTAAATAATAAGATCCATGAATTTTTCCCAAATTTCTTTACATTCCCATATTTTTCGGATCTCCTCAATGTGGGAGAAATTCATGGTGGAAATCAAATATTTTTAACTTGGAGTGAAGCTCTTACCTAGAGTTGATCAAATCCGGTGTCAAAAAGCTTTGAAATCGCCTCCTAATCTAAGATCTAATCAAAGATCTCCCAAGCCCTAGGTCAAAAATGGAATTTTTAGGAGAAAGGGGATGATGAATAGTGGCGGTTGATTGGTCAAAATTGAGGTTAAAGGTGTTTTTCATGAGCTCACCGTCGGCGGGGTCGATGGCGCCATTGGCGTCCTTAATTGGAATTTAAATCCTAAGTCTCGGGAAAATCTCGCTGTCGCCAGCGTCGTGGGCGCCGTCGGCGGGCTCTATTGATTTTGTCCAAATTCCAGCTTTTTGGGATTTTGATCC
>NW_018220126.1:2560-3366 GCF_001263595.1 Phalaenopsis equestris
TCGCATTTCCCAATCGTCAGTTTCGTCCGTTAAATACTGGTAAATTTCATTCATCTGGTTTCTTGTTGGGACGAAATTGGAATAGTGGCAGACATGAACATTCTCTATCATATATAATTTGTTGATCCGTGCAGGAGTGAAAGTGATCCATTGGTTGATTCCATGCAAAACAACTCCTTGGTTGATTCCATGCAAATTTGGATAAAACTCTTTAACCACTGGAACCACCACGGCGGCAGTAGTGTAGCACAACACTTCCCATCTTCGCCGCATTGTCGTTTCTTCAATATTCATCATGGGATTATTCAATCCGCGATTCATAAATCCTCGTTCTTTGATTAATATTTTCTTCGTCAGCAACTTGTTGAAGATTCGCTGTGCTTCTGCACTAATAAACTTTTGCTGATAGAAAACTTGCATTATGGGATTATCAGAGGAATTAGATGCCATAGAAATGAAAATATGAATTAGAATTTGTAATTTTACTCACTCACTTCCCCAGAAACGGCGCCAAGAACTTGACCGACTTTTTCGAAATTGACAAATACAAGAATTTGATGGCGCTACTAGAAGATTTAATTTCCAGCAACGGCGTCCAAAGACTTGATCGCGACTTTATATATGTGTCTAAATTAATTAATATGTATAAATATAATATTCAATAATGTTAAAGTCAAATTTATCAAAGCAAGTATACGTATTGCTCAAGTAATATAGGGCTCTAATGGAGTCCTAGATATCGATCCCACAGGGAGTAGTTTAGAATTACGGACTAAGACCTTAGAAAAGCAATACTTTAATCACAA
>NW_018220126.1:4913-5219 GCF_001263595.1 Phalaenopsis equestris
CCATCCTTCACCAAAGTTGTTCCTTGTGATCATATACACCAAATGAAACAATTATTTGGGCCAATTGACATGGCTAACCTAGCCCAAACCCAAGTTTTGGTTATTTGCACCCACTTGGTCCCATACACTAAATGTGACCTAACTACCTTAAAGCCACCAAATTAACTTTACCATAGCCATTTGTTGGACTTAGTGACCAGCCCAAACACCATGAAACCACCTAAATCAAGCCATTGACCAAAGGTCCCTCAAATTAAGGGATCGTATTTCTAAAATTGCACATGCTTAAGATATCTTTGCCAAATC
>NW_018220127.1:0-775 GCF_001263595.1 Phalaenopsis equestris
GATTATCACAAATTCTTAAACATTTTCATGGCTTCGCGAATTCAAATCACAATTTCACAAATCTTGAGACAAGGAGAAAAACAGAGAAAACTACTCAGAACTCATGAGAAAAACACAACAAAACTCGGAATTCATAAATAAAATTAAAGTCATATAAATTAGAACAAGTAAATAACTTATCTCTAAATTCTCCCCAAGAAAACTCCTTGAAGTTCCTCTGAATCTCTTCCTTTCTTTACAGCACACAGAATTCCTCTTTGAAGTAGCAAGGAGGAAGAAATCTCTCACTTTCCTTCCACTCTTACAATTTCTCGAAGAAATCCTCACAATTGTTACACACTACTGGATCCTCTCTAACCTCTAGGCTCTCCAGGACCTTCAGGACTTCTTAATTTTTGGCCAAAATGTTCTTTTAAAGTTGTGGATGAGCTTTCCCAAGAGTTGCCTAAGCATCCCTTCAAAATTTGGCCTTATCCAAAGCTTCAGTAATCCAAAGCTTGAGTAGGCATAACCGTTGATCTCATCATCGGCAAGCTTCTGAAGATTTTGTCATGTAGTCTCTGGAAAAACTCGTCGTTGATGGGGTCGAGGGCGCCGTCGGCGGCCTAGTTAAAATCTTCACATTTTGGTCCTTTTCGCTCCAAATTCGATCCTTTTTGTATCTTTTTGCTCCAATGACCCTAATTCATCATTCCTGCAACAAAACATCAAAAATATATTTCTTTAAAGTGAAATATCACTAAAAACAGTCTAAAATAGGTATGAAAATCTCAAC
>NW_018220128.1:0-7995 GCF_001263595.1 Phalaenopsis equestris
TCAACAACATCACAACACAAATAATACAATCACACTGTATAAACACAAACAAACAAACAAATAGATCACCAGTCATTATCTTCATCATCAACATCTAACTTCTGCTGCTGATATGGAGGTATAAGTAGGGTGAATCAGGAACTGAACTGTATGATCACCCCTCAGGTATCTTACTAAAGCATCATCATAAGTAGCATCATACTCAAATTTCTAGCGAAGTAGATCATCAGTGTGAGCATTTTGGCCTCCATATTCTGCAACCTATGATCTATCCTCCAAATATCTCCCTGTTGAATCATCATCTGGTCCAACAACTCCCTGTTGCTGGGGTCACTTGAAGTAGGCTCACTAAAAGTAAGGATTCTAAAAGTAGAAGGATAATCCCTGACCTATCTTCCAGATCTCTATTCAACATGGGACTCATAAGGCTTGATGTTGGCAAGCCTTAATTGGTCTCTAAGGCTCAATCCTCTTCTCATCAAGTCTGAAATCAACTCCTGCATGCTCAGAAAGTGTGTAAATGAGAGTAAATGAGAGCAGGGTGACTAGTGGTCTCTCTCAGAGCAATAGATCAAATGTTTGTATGAATTATAGAGCCTACATTTATATCCATCACTTGTTGAATACAGTAGTTAAGGATGGCTCTATCCTTGGTGACTTCACTATGATGGTTTGTTGGAATCATCCTTCCAGAAATAAAATAATGCCAAGCCTTAGACACTACATTTAACATAAAAATGGGAAAGTTAACTTTAACTCCTTTTTTTATTTTCCAAGATCCTTTCTCACTAGTTAAAAATGAAATAACTTCATCTAAGGCTTGATCTGTAGCAGAAAATGAATGATACTGGCATCTATAAACATCTTTTAATTGATAAAACTCATTAATTTTTCTTAGAGTAAACTCCACCCTTTTTCCTCGAACAAAAACAAAATCATCAGAAGCCTTAGCAATGTTGGCATAAAATTCCATCGTAATCCCAACTATCGCATCGGCAGTAAAATAGCAGAAATGTTCCCACTGCAGAGCGATGATCAATCGTTCAACTTCTCCTCCTAAATTTTTAAAACCTTGGTCCTAAATCACTTTTTTATTTTCTTGAAAACTATGAAATCGAGCAATGGCTCTAAAGCTAATAAACCTTAGCTCGTCATATTCTATTCTCCTTTTGCTCAATCTATGTGCCATAGGAAATCTAGAAAATTTTGATAAAAATTCCGAATAAATCCCAAACATTCAAAAATAAAAAATCTAAACCACTTTAAACTCAAATCCACTAAGTAAGAGTTTTTCACCAAAGCATTTTCTCAAAATCACCCAAAAATTTCAAAATTTCGGATCTAGTCAATGTGAGAAAAATCTTTGGTGAAAATAAAAAATCTTTACCTTAAAGTGTAGCTCTTACCTAGAGAAGATAAAATCCAAAGTTTCTTTGCCTCTAAACCGCCTCAAATCCACCCAAAATCAAGCTCTAGGTGCAAAACCGAAGGTTGAAGGTGACTTAAGGGGTAAAAATGGAGGTTTACGGTGAAAATCATGAATTAAAGAGTTAATTCGCCGCTCTAGGGTCGAAGGCGCCGTCAAGACCAATGTCAGTGTCGTCGGCACTGAAAGACCAAAATTCACTATTTTGATTTTTCAAATTTTCAATTTTCTCCAAAGGTTTTTTTTAGTATTTTTAAACACAAATTTTATCTAAATTCATAAATACACATTTCAAAAATAATCATTTTCACAAACAACAATAAACTAACTTTTATATATGAAAATACACTTTTTACAAACATATTTCACAAATCATAAATTCACACCTATGAAGTAAACTAATTATAAAGCAGCATAGAAATCAAGCCACAACACTAAACGCTGACACAAAACTATACACATAATCAAAGTTCAGAATAAACTAAATCAAACTTAATCAAATCAACACAATTAAACTAAATACATAAACATTTTTAAGCAAGTAGAGAACTCACAATCTTCAATCATTCAGCATCATCTTCAGTGCTATCACCACCTCTAATATCTCCCATAGATTGGTAATGAACATATAAGTTGTAGAAGGATTGGTACGAAAATTGATCTATCAAATTTTCTTCGATCCATCCCTTTTCCTTAAATATCCAAACTAATCCTGCTTCAAAAGTTCCAGTGTGATCAACATTCTCTTTCATTCTCCAATTTAGGTGATCAAAAAGGTACTTGAGATCTTCCACTGCATTCATAATACTCTTAAGTTCTCTTTCAATTTTCTTCAATTTCTTCTCTAGAGTAAGCAAACTTCCAACTGTTGGTGGAATTATTGGAGATGAAGCATGTGAAGTAGGATCTATAATAGCATTTAGTGCTTCATTTCAATTACCAACATACTGATCTTCAATAGGGTCATGGGTTCCTATGGTAGTAAATTTTTTCCCAACATTCATATGGTACTTGGGATTGACTGCAAATCAGAAAAATTGTAGAAGGATGCCTAAGTCCATAAATTGACCCATTCATTATGATTCCCATCACATATTTAAATATAATTGAGCCTATATCAATAGGTTTTTCCATTTGAATACAGTAGTTTAAAATAGCACCCACTTTGGTGACTCTATTGATCTTCATAGTAGGGAGTAATTTTACACAGATAAAGAAATTTCATTGCTTCAAAATTGGATTAAGTGATGAAGCAGAAAAACTAATATATCCTTCGTCTCTTACTTCCCATATATCACTTTCTTCCATCAAAAAATTATAAATATCTTGCATCAAATCTCGCGTAGGAATAAAATTTACATAATGACAGATTGGAACATTTTCTATCATATACAATTCATTAATCCTCGCAGGAGTAAATGATATAGCCTTACCTCGTACGAAGACAACTCCTTGGTTAATTCCATGTAAGTTTGCATAGAATTCCTTCACCACAGGTAAAACAACCGTAGTGATAGTGTAACACAGAACTTCCCATCGTCTTTGCAGAATGATCTTATCAATTAGAGCACTTGGATTGATCAACTCATGATTAACAAATCCTGATATTTGGAAAAACATGTCACTTACCTGTAGAATTAGAGCATGGAGCATTTTGGGCTATTCCTCTTTCCTAAAGGCTATAAATCCTTATAAATTGAATTGGTTCACTTACAGGAAATTCCTATATGAGTGTTATAAGCAGTTTTATATGCCCATAATGATGTGTCATGTCTAGCAAACCAATTCAATTTATAAGGATTTATAGCCTTTTCTAAAATGTGTTTAATTTCACGATTTGATATCTCTACTATACCACTAGTCTGAGGATGATAAGCAGTAGAGAATATATGCATAATATCATATTTCTTAATTAATTTTTTTATTCTCTTATTCATGAAATGAGATCCTCCATCAGTAATAATTACTCTCGGCATTTAAAAACACTCCGAGCATCACATCTAGGTACAAAAATAGCTTCAATCCATTTGGACATATAATCAACAACATTTAATATATATAGGTTTCCAAATGAAGGCATAAATGGTCCCATAAAATCTAATCCTCACACATCAAAAATTTCAACTACCAGTGTAGCTTAGAGGCATTTCATTTCTTTTAGAAATATTTCGTACCGTTGACATCTATCGCATGTTTTAATATACTCATTAACATCAATAAAAATAGTAGGCCAATAAAATCTAGCTTGTAAAATTTTATATGCAGTTATATTTTTTCCAAAATATCCTCCAAATTTAGAATCATGGCATCTTTCAATTATCTGTTAAGTTTCTTCATAAGGCACACATCTTCTAATAATTAGATCCTTACATTGTTTATATAAATATGGGTCATCCCAAAAATAGTCTTTTGAATCATATATAAACTTCTTTAATTGTGGATTTTTTAAACCAGGTGGTAGAATATCACTTACAATATAATTCACTATATCAGCATACCACGGTACATTCATTTCATCAATACTATATAATTGTTCATCAGGGAAATTCTTTAAAATTTCATTTTCAAAATTAGTTAATATTTCTCTTTCTATTCTAGACAAATGATCAGCTATTTGATTTTCATTTCCCTTTCTATCAATCACAGTAAAATCAAACTCTTGCAATAGAAGTATCCATCTAATTAATCTTAGCTTAGCATCCTTCTTTTGCTTTAAGTATTTAATAACAGAATGATTTGTATGCATTATACATTTAGTTCAAATTAAATAAGGTCTAAATTTATCTAAAGCATAAACAATAGCTAATAACTCTCTTTCAGTAGTGGTATATTTAATTTGAGCATCATTTAGAGTCTTACTAGCATAATATATAACTTTAAAAACTTTGTCTTGCCTTTATCCTAATACAGCCCCAATAGCATAATCACTAGCATCGCACATTATTTTAAATGGTTTTTCCCAGTCAGGTGGTGCTATTATAGGTGTAATGACAAACTTTTTCTTTAATAATTCAAATAATTTTATGCATTCTTCATTAAAATCAAATTTCGTATCTTTTTTCTAAAAGTTGGCATAGAGGCTTAGTTATTTTTGAAAATTTTTTATGTTGCGCCTGTAGAAACTATGCACTTGTAAAAACAAGCATGTCCTAGAAAACTTCTCACCCCTTTAACATTAGTAGGCGTTGATAATTTTTCTATAACTTGGATTTTTGCAGGATCTACCTCCATGCCTTTTTCAGAAATTTTATGCTCGAGTACAATACCTCCTGCAACCATAAATTGGCAGTTTTCCCAATTTAATACTAAATTAACTTTTCACATACTTCCAGAACTTTTTCTAAAATATTAAGGCATAATTCAAATAAAGTTCCAAATATGAAAAAACAGTCCATAAACACTTCCATTCCATGTTCTATAAAATTGTTAAAAATTGACATCATACATCTTTGAAATGTTGTTGGTGCATTGCATAGTCCAAAAGGCATTCTATGAAATGCAAATTTTCTATATGAGCTTGTAAATGTTGTTTTCTCTTGATCCTTTGAAGTAATTAGAATTTGGTGATAACTGGTATATCCATCTAAAAAGCAATAATACTTATTCCCAGCCAATCTATCCAACATTTGGTCTAGAAAGGGTAAAGGAAAGTGATCTTTTCTGGTGGCCATATTTAATTTTCTATAATCAATGTAAATTCGCCAACCAATTACTTATCTTTTTGGTATTATTTCTTTTTTCTCATTTTATTCAACAGTCTCTCCTCCGTTTCTCGGTACACAGTGAATTGGGCTTACCCAAGCACTATCTGAAATAAGATATACAATTCTAGCATCTAACCATTTTAAAATTTCCTTTTTAACAACTTCTTTCATTATTGAGTTTAATATTCTCTAAGGATTAGCTTTAGGTTCATGTTGTTCATCTAATAAAATTCTGTGCATACAAATTGAAGGGCTAATTCCTTTAATATCTGCTAAAGTCCATCCAAAAGCCTTTTTATACTTTTTAACATTTCTATCAACTTTTATTTCTAAATCTCAATTAACTCAGAAGATATAATAGCCTACAATGTTGATAAATTCCCCAAAAATACATACTATAAATGGGTAGGTAATATCTTTCATTCAAGTTCAAATAGTTTAATACTTGAAGGAGTAAGATTTTTACTATCGTTTTCTATCAAGTCTAACGTTTCAAATTTGTCATGAATATAATTCAAATCTTCTTCTTTAATTTCATCTTCATTCTCAAAAATTTTTGCTTGCTTAAATTGATCTTTGAATTCTTTTTAAAACTGTTCATTACTTAGATAATCAGCTACTTCCATCCTGAAACATTCATTATCTTTTTCTATTGCACGATATTTCATAGCTTTGGCTATATTAAATTTCACTTCTTGATCATTAACTCTCATTATTAATTCTCCTTTTTGTACATCTATTACAGCTCTTCTTGTTGCAAGAAATGTTCCCCCTAAAGTAATAGGAATTTCTTTATCTTTCTCCATATCAAATGCTATAAAGTCTACAGGAAAAAGAAATTTATCCACTTTTACTAGTACATCCTCTATAACTCCTTTTGGATAAGTCATTAATCGGTCAGCTAACTGAAGAGTTATAGTAGTAGGGGAAATTTTGCCCAAATTTAAACGTTTAAAAATTGATAAGGCATAAGATTGATACTCGCTCCTAAATCACATAAAGCTTTTCCATAAAACTTTTCACCAATTGCACAAGGTATAGTAAAACTACCAGGATCTTTTGGTTTTTCAGAAAGCTTTTTCTAAATAATAGCACTACACTCTTCACTGAGTGCAACATTCTCATGATCTATAAACTTCCTTTTCTTATTTAGTACATCCTTCATAAATTTCACATAACTTGACTTTTGTTCCAAAGCTTCAACAACAGGAATATTTATTGTTAAATTCCTAAGGATTTCCAAAAAAAATGTAAATTATTTATCTTTATTCTTTTGCTTCAGTCTTTGAGGAAATGGAGGTGATAGTTTTTCAAAAGGAACCTGTGTTTGTTCATTTTTTTGTTGATCATTTTCCATTTCTTCCTTCTCTAAATTAACTTCAGTTTCTCTTTGGATCCTTATTTCTATTTCTTTTCCACTTCATAATTGAATAGCTTTAATTTGCTCTTTATTTTGATCTTTTGGATTAACTTCCACAGTACATGGTAGAACCTAGAAGGTCTGTTACTAAGTGCAGTAGCAATATGTCCTAATTGATTTTCAATATTTCTAATAGCAGCCCCTTAAATTCCGTATTTGATTTCCCATATTCAACATCACTTCTTCCATCGTCAACTTCTTTTCCTTAACTTGTGTGTTAAGATTTGAGTTAAATCTTGGAGGATAATAAGGTCAAAAATTAGGATTTCCTTGATTGTTCAGATTTTCAGATGGATTCACCAAATTATTATAATTATTCTTATAATTATTCCAACTAAAATTAGGGTGATTTTTTCCATCCAGGGTTAAAATAGTTAGAATAGGGATTTTTATTTTGATTATTTATAGCATTTAAGGTTTCATAAGATGGTTGCGTATCAATAATCTGTCCTAGTGAATTTTTCTCTAATACTGGAGGTTTTTTAGAATAGTTCACTCATATTTGATCAATCTTTTTAGAAATAGCAGCAATTTGAGATGCCAAAATAGACAAGGCATCAGATTCATGAATACTTCCTACTCTCTTAGGATTTACCCTTTCAGAGGGCCATTGAAAATTGTTAGTAGTCATTTCATCAATTAAAGTGTATGCTTCATCAAAAGGTTTTGACATTAATGATCTACCAGCGGCAGCATCTATAATAGATCTTAATGAACTTATTAATCCATTATAAAAGGTTTGAATTATTAACCAATCTTATAAAGCATGGTGTGGACATTTTCTAAGAAGATCCTTAAATCTTTCCCAGGCTTCATATATTGATTTCTCTTCAAACTCACAAAAAGATGTAATATCATTTCTAAGCTTAGAGATTTTTACGGTGAAAAATATTTAGCTAAGAATTTTTGTGATAGTTCTCCCCAAGTTCTAATAGATCTAGGTGCTAATGAATTTAACCAAGTCTTGGCTTTATCCCTTAATAAAAAAGGAAAAAGTCTAAGCCTAACAACATCATTAGACACTCCGTCAAATTTAAATGTAGCACAAATTTCAAGAAAAATAGCAAGATGTAAGTTAGGATCTTCAGTAAGTAATCCTCCAAACTGATTATTTTGTACCATTTGGATAATAGCAGGTTTAAGCTCAAATGAATTAGCAACAATATCAAGATTTTAAATAGTTAAAAGATGTTTATCTACTGTCGGATTCGTATAATCTTTTAAAGGTCTTTGTCGATTCTCGTTTATTGGATTTTCTATATTATTCTCCATTTCTTTCAAATTCCTAATTTCTCTTTGTTGTTTTCGAATTTTTCTAATAGTACGTTCTAATTCTGAATCTAAATGTACTAAACCTTCAGATCCAATATTTTGCATAAACAAATAAAGTAAGCTAAGTAAAATTCTTTGAAAATATAATCTTAATTAAATTTCTTTTTGGATTT
>NW_018220128.1:8567-9161 GCF_001263595.1 Phalaenopsis equestris
TATGTATATATATATATATACATATATTGTTTTATATATTTGTATAGTATATATATATTCTCTAAATTTTCTAATTTATCAAAACTATTTAATTTAATACAATTTAACTGTTACCTTCCCCGGCAACGACGCCAAAAACTTGATCTTGGTTTTATATGTAAGGATTTATAAAGCTAACACCACTACAGCGCCAAAAACTTGATCCTTTTATGAAAAGTAAGTTGTGTAAAATATATATAATTATAGGTAACTAATAATGAGATTCTACACAAGTATACATATTGTTATCAAGTAAGAATGAACTTTCTTTTTAATCCCCAAATATTGATCCCACGGGGAAGGTGTAAATTAGCAATGATAAATTTTATCAGAAAATTTACAGAAAATCAAACGAAATCACTATCACTAATTTCAAATGTAGAGATATTAACCAAACTAAATTACTTAACTATTAGCAAAACTGAAATGCAAATTTTTAATAATAACTACTAATTTATAAATTATGTTTATGTAATGAAGGTTTCTTATGTGAAAAAGCATCCTTCCCACTACAATGAAATTATGGTGAAATGAGATGAGATAAATGTTTATAAT
>NW_018220128.1:9399-10267 GCF_001263595.1 Phalaenopsis equestris
TTTTCCTATTTATTTGCACTTAATTTCATGAATGAATTTCTCCTTCATGAAATCAAATGTGATCCTCACTCTATTGTAGAACGCATACTTCATTTCCCGGATCATATGTTTCGCAACATATTTTAACAAATCAATTGGCCAAATTGAAAAGTAAATTAAGTTCAGAGTTAAAAAATCATCACAATTTATTTTATATTTTAATTATGACACATTCATATTATCTCTTCATTTCTCCAGATCTCAGAGTAGGGGGAAAGATAGAGGAAACTACTCAGACTTCGTGAGAAAGATAAGACAAAACAAAAATTTCATATACAAAAGAAATTCCTTTGTAGCCTTTGCTTAGAAATGCAACAAGAAGAACTCTCTCACTTTTCTCCTTCTCCAACACTCTTATAGAAAGTTTCACACTAAATCTCACCACAAAAACTCTAAACTATGAAAGCAAAATTACTAATTGGCTCCAATAGGTGGCTGAATAAAGATGGATTATGGAAATGTAGCGTGGTGGAATGTTGTAGAGAAAAAAATTAACGTAGAGGAGCCCCTTTTCTGATGAAATTCGGCCCTAAATAAAGCCCAAGGTCAGTTCTCCAAGAGATGCCTCCAAAAAATCTTCAAAAATCATCCAAATACATCAAAACTTTTATAAAAGAGGTCTGAACAGCATTTGGCGTCGTCGGCACTAGTCTGGCGCCATTGGCGCTGAGTAAAAATATTCCAGCTTTCAGTTGTTCTGCGCCGTCGGTGCTGACCTTGGCACTACCGGCACTGAGTATTTCCTCAAAAATGTCATTTTGACTCCAAATTTTATTTTTTGCTTCCTTTTTTTGAAGCCCTAAAAATCAACAGCTTGCAAGAAAACATC
>NW_018220129.1:0-5092 GCF_001263595.1 Phalaenopsis equestris
TCTTATATCTTTTCATGGTATCAGAGTTATACCAATCTTCTTCGGTATGACGACTTCTTCATCTTCCTCCCAAGAAATATCCTCCGCCTCATCTGCTCATGTTTCAATCGGAATTGATGACACATCCTCCCTCATCACTAGCCACAAACACTACAAACTCAACGACCAGAACTACCTCCAGTGGTTCCAATCCGTCATGATGTTTATCTACGATAGAGGCAAAGACGACTATATCACCGGTGATGTCACCAAGGATGACCCAAAATTCTGGACATGGAATGCAGAAAACCACATGGTCATGTCGTAGTTAATCAATTCCATGACCAACGACATCAACAAAAATTTTGTTCTCTACGAAACAACCAAGAGTATTTGGGATGTTGCTCGAGAGATACTCTCACTTTGATAACACATCTAAGCTCTTTGAGATCGAGTCAATCCTCTACAATCTTCGCCAAGGTGATTAATCTGTTACTCAGTATTTTAATGCTCTCTCATGTTACTGGCAGCAGGTTGATAAGTATAGTCCATGTCTGGTCATGCACTCCGGACTTCAACTTATACCGTCAGATCATCTAGCAAAAAATGATATTCAAATTCCTTCTCGGCCTCAACAACTCTCTCAATCATGTCCGCTCTCGTGTGTTTGGCTTCAAACCACTATCGAGCAATTATGAGGCCTTCTCTGAGGTTCGCAGTGAAGAAAGCCACCTGAAAGTCATGCTTGGGCCTATCTCCACCTCGCCCAATCTATCCATTGACGCCTCCGCCCTTGCAGCTCGGGTTACTCCACCTCGACACAACGACAACCCATCTTGCAAGGGTCATCCCTGGTGCGACCATTACTGTAAACCAGGCCATAATAAAGATAAGTGTTGGGTGCTTCATGGAAAGCCAGCCGATTGGAAGCCCCGGTATAATCGCTAATCGCGTTCCTCGTACCAACAGCGCCGTCGCTGCCGATGACCTTTCTGCACCAGCACCCAGTCCATTCAGCAAAGAGCAACTCAATTTCCTGCACAAACTGATCGACAAACCACCTGATCTCGTTGTTCCCGGCCCCATCACCGGCCTGCTTGCGCAGCAAGGTTTGTTTACCATGCCTTTACAGTCAATCAAGGATCCCTCAGGCAGTGGATCATCGATTCTGGCGCTTCTCATCACATGACTAACGATGCCTCCCTTCTCCATGACTATATGTCATGCGGAGACAACTCCACCATCCGCGTTGTCGATGGCTCTGTCTCCAAAGTCGCTGGTTTTGGCTCCGTGCGCATCACCCAAAACATTCTACTCCGATCCGTGCTTCATGTTCCTACTTTAAATTGCAATTTAATATCCATCGAAAAGTTGACTAATGATCTGAGGTGTATTGCTAAATTTCTCCCTATCGCGTGTGAATTTCAGGATGAGAACTCGGGGACGACGATTGATAATGTTGAGATGTGCTCGACTCTTTACATCATTAACGGTACTTCACCACCACGACCTCACTGTGGACATTTGTCTACCCATCATTTTGTCTTCAATTCTAGTGTCAATAAAGATTCCGAGAATATGTTATGGCATTTTTGTCTCGTCCATCCAATTTATTTATCAATAAAGATGTTCATTCTTTTCAATGTGAATTTTTTCAACTTGCTAAACACACTCGCACGTCATTTCCATGTGTTGGTTACACCTCTTCTCGGTCCTTTGCACTCATTCACAGCGATATTTGGGGCCCATCCTATGTTATAACCTTTACCGAGACTCGATGGTTTGTCTCATTTATTGATAATCATACTCGACTAACGTGGTTATTTCTTATGAAAGATAAATCTGCAGTCGGTCACAAATTTGAACAATTTTACTGAATGATTCAAACACAATTCCAAACCTCCATCCAGACACTCAATACTGATAATGCAAATAAGTACTTCGCTTCCATCATCGACTCTTATCTCTCCTCTAAAGGCATCCTTCATCTTAGTTATTGCGTCGAAATTCCTCAACAAAATGAGATCGCCGAACGCAAGAACTGCCACTTTCTCGAGGTGGCCTGTTGTCTCATGTTTTCCTCTAATGTGCCTAAGATTTTTTGGGGTGACGCTTTATCCACTGTAGCCTACCTCATCAACAAGATGCATTCTCGGGTCCTCAAATTTCAAAGTCCAGTCCAACTCCTTCTCAAATTGTTTCCCCACACCAAGGCAATTGCCCAAAATCTACCTACCAAAGTATTTAGTTGCTCCTCCTTTATTCACATTCATTAACAAAATCGTAGCAAACTTGACCATAAATCTACTAAATGTATTTTCCTCGGCTACCCACCTCTTCAAAAAGGGTATAAGTGCTACTCTCCTCTCACAAAAAAAAAACCTACAACACTATGGATGCCACTTTCTTTGAAAATCAGCCTTACTACCCCAATTATAATCTACCCCAATTATAATATCAGAGGGAGACTTTAAGGGAATATCAATCTTTGGGGGACAACAAATTCATACCACCACACACCAAGTCCTCATCCCTTGAACCGAACTCATTATCTCCCGATTTGGATTCAGCAAGTTCATCCAACTCACATGAAAATATACCTAACAATCAATCTCTGTCTAGTCCTCAAGTGTCCAACTCGTCACCCATTCTTGCACCACCTCCCACGCACAACAAACACATAGACCACCCAACACATCCAACACCAATCTAAGAGTCAGAACTGGAACCAACTCCTACATAAATCCACTCAACTACGAACACACTTGAACATGAATCTACTATATCTATGATTTATGACTTTGACATTCCAATTACTTTAAGGAAAGGTGTTAGGTCCATCCGACCTCCACTCAGGTACAAACACACGATACATCTGATCTCCAACTTTGTGTCCTACATCTCCAACTTTGTGTCCAATGAAAGACTATGTTCAACTTACCGAGCTTATGTCACTGCATTCAACAATACACAAGTCCAAAACACCATTGATGAAGCTCTCAAACACCCGGGATGGAAAGCGGCCATCAATGAAGAGATAAGAGCTCTACAAAAGAATGGTACATGGACTGTTTCATACCAGACTGTTTCATACCTGTCAAAGGGAAAGAAAGCAATCAGCTGCAAATGGAGCTTCAAAGTCAAACACAAGGCAGGTGATGCAATTGAGAGATTAAAAGCACGTCTCGTAGAAAAAGATTTTCACAGTCCTACTGTATTGATTACCAAGAAACCTTTGCCCCCGTGACCAAACTTAACACCGTCAGAATTCTTTTCTCACTTGCGACAAATGAAGATTGACAGCTATATCAACTCGACGTGAAAAATGCTTTCCTAAATGGCGATTTAGAAGAAGAAGTTTACATGGAAGCACCTCTCAGACTAGAAGCATCCTTTCCAAACAACAAAGTCTGCAAACTCCAAAAATCATTATACAGCCTCAAACAATCTCCCCGAGCATGGTTCGATAGATTTGCAAAATCTGTGACAAAACACCGGTATACTCAGTGTCAGGCAGATCACTCTCTTCATGAAAACCTCTTTCGAAAAGATGATAACAATTCTAATCGTATACGTCGACGATATCATTTTCACTGAAAATCACGAAGAAGAACTCACAAATCTGACAAAGCTTCTCACTCGGGAATTTGAAATCAAAAACCTCGGAAACCCAATGTTCTTTCTTGGCTTGGAACTAGCTCGATCAAAATGAGGAATAATTGTGTCACAACGGAAACATACATTGTACCTATTGAAGGAAACAAGTATGCTCGGTTGCAAACCTGCCGATACTCCAATGGATCCCTACAAGAAGAACAACATTGAGAAAAATAGTGCACCTGTGGATAGGGGGAGATATCAGCGACTCGTGGGGTGACTCATCTATCGTCTATCTCTCACACACGCGATCCGACATTGGTTTTTCTGTTAGTGTTGTTAGTCAATTCATGAACAGTCCTATGGAAAAACATATGAATGCGGTCTACAAAACTTTGAGATACCCCAAGATGACTCCAGACAAAGGGCTACTGTTTCAAAGGAATAAGGGTTAAAGTATAGAAGTGTTTTCAGACGCAGACTGGGCAGGGGATGTCTCGGACTGACGATTGACTTCCGACTATTGCACTTATGTTTCGGAAAACCTAGTCACTTGTAGAAGAAAAAAAGTAGTCTGTGGTATCAAGAAGCAGCGCTGAAGCTGAATTCAGAGCTCTTGCACTCGGGATGTGCGAAGGAATGTGGATTCGAAGAATACTCAGCGAACTCAGAATGCTAAATGCTAACGCTAACTGAAAAAACTATCAAACTACAATGCGACAGCCAGACAACCATCAACATTGTAAAGAATCCAGTACACCATGATAGAACAAAACACTTTGAGATCGAACGACACTTCATCTTAGAAAACATTGAGAGAGGAGTCGTCGAACTTGCATACATTCCTTCCCGACAACAAACAACAGATATCTTCACTAAACCTCTCCCAAGAATCAACTTTAAAGAATTATGTAACAACTTAGGTATGTACAATCTGTACAACCTAACTTGAGGAGGAGTGTTGAAAGATCTAAAAAATATTAATGATTATATTTCATATTTGTTATAACTCTATATTTAAAGGGTTATAAATTATATGAGGGATCTTGACATTTATTTCTCTCCTTAATTAGAAAGATTAAGTGTCTCTTATATTTTGTTATTATTCATTTCTTTTTCTACTATATTCTGTTTTTATTGCTTTCCTTACCATTAAATTCTATAATGAATATTTATACCCCTCTTTTAATCAATAAAATTAATTTCTCTTATATCTTTTCACATCCGCAATATATAATGTTGTACTAAAAACTCGATAATAACTTCCACCGCAGTACCCACCAATTATCGTGGACCACCACAGGCCGCCCCTACTCACCACCGTTGACGACCTCTACTTGCTAACATCATATCCCAAATATGATAGTGGTATATAATATTGTATTGAAAATCTTGTAATAAATTTCAATCTCAATAATCACAGACCTACACCTCCACTTTAATATCATAACAAGCGACCACTCCTTACCACTATCGTATTCATAATTCAATGATTATTCCCAACTCCTGTATTTTA
>NW_018220130.1:0-1035 GCF_001263595.1 Phalaenopsis equestris
AGAGTTGTGTTGTATGTAAATGACCCCCGAAGAAAAAAAAAAAAAAAAGCAAAAATTGCATACATATCATACCACACAATTCTTATGTATTTACTTATCTAACACCTACAACTTGATGTTCACTTTATTTTAGATTTTTTAGGTGCTAGATGTGTAAATATATAAGAATTGGGTGGTATTTATGTAAATGCCCAAAAAAAAATGTATAAATTTATTGGATACTGAGAATTGTTTTTTAGGTAGTTGCTTCAACAAGAAAAGCAGTTGATCAAGGCTTCACTCAATGAAGATTTGCTTTTTAATATTAAAATGGGGATTTTTAGATTATTATCCTTTGAGTGTACGTACACTGATGTTGATATTAGAAGACTCTCAAATAAGAGTGTATGTTGTTTTATTGTGAAATTCGACCTTCAACTGGTTTAGGCCTTGCAACAAAGTTAACTATACCAAATTATCTATGTTTAAATACGCAAATACATAGAAATTGCACGGTATGCATGAAAATTTCCTTTTAAAAAAGTATGATTGGCTATATGTATTCATACCACTCAAAGTTTTATTATCATATAGAAATATAATTATTTTTTTAACTTTTCTTTTGGAAATTTTATTTTTTTAACTTTCATTGGTATATATAATGTTATAAATTTAAAAATTAAAATCTTAATCCCCAATATTTAAATTTATTACAGTTGTTGTTTGCATGTAATTCTTACAAATTAAAAAAAGGGGCACTTCCAAAATGATTTCTAATTATTTAAATAAGGTCGTTTTAATTCTAATGTTTATTGAAATAGTAAAGAATATAGAGTCAAAAAGTAGATCTTGTGATCGTTTTAATTTCAAAATTTATAGAAGAATCAAAATGATAATGAGTTAGAGATTAATTTTACAATAATCAAAAATTATTTTAAAACTCATATAAATTCTGGGACTAAAGAATCTCATATAAACAGTGGTGATTAATTTGAAATTTTACCTAAATGTTAAACTAGTGTAATGCTTTTGAATTTAGGTCAAAATAATCTTCAT
>NW_018220131.1:0-1541 GCF_001263595.1 Phalaenopsis equestris
GGTGGGCAGCACGGCCATCTTCAACAGCAAAATTTATCTTCCTTAACTAAACCAATCTTGCTTCCTTAGACTTAAACAACAAAGCCATAGGACTTTGAGGTTGCTTGCTTATGCAACGTAAATCCTCACCTTATCTTTAGGCCTTTGCATAGCCCTGCTATACAATATAAGCCCTAACTCGTCTTAGAATTCTGAGGTTGTCGTTTATCACGACGTTAACCCTCACATCTTCCAGGCTATTTGTGTGATCATTTCACACGAATGTAAGCCCTAACTAATAAAATTGGCAGGATGAAACACCTAAATATTTCTCCTCAAAACAGAAGCCAAACATTAGGATAGCCTAGGAAGTCACCGGGGTTCTCCTCTGGATCCATGACATCCCCTAGTTCTTCCTCTTTTGGACTCTACAACAAAATGTTTCAAATTTAAACCAATCCCTTTTCACACCTCTATATCTGATCTCACTGAAAAGTCCTACCCTTTGAAACCCCTTGAAGATAATATTTCCTGATTTTTATCGAAAGTCTTCTTAAGTGACTTTGATCATTTAAGTTGTAATTAACTATAGGGGCTTGCCCTTATAGGAAGCATGTCCAAACCCAGCTTAATATAAACCCTATTTAATTCTTTATATTAAATAGGAGAACTTATTGGCAAATACAAATAGCCCTGGTGAATTCAGAGGAGCTGTGGAAATTCCTCTCCCAGTTGGTTCAGTGCTTGTTGATCAGACCAACGGTGTAGACGTGGCCAAACACTGCATACCAGGAGTACGACACCGTAGGTTATTAAAATTAACCTAATTAATTAAGATTTGGTTAATTAATTATTAAAATCAATAAATTTCTAAATTATTAAAATTTGGAAGTTTATTAAAATTAAATGATCCTAGACTTAGGGTTATGAATTTTGAAGTAATAATTAATCAATTTAGTACCCCTATTTTGATTTTCAAATAAAATCTAAATCATGAATCATGAACACCTAAAGTTTAACCTTTTTCAAAATTAATTAAGACACTCACCTAGGTCTTAAGGGCTTAGTGGTGACTTAGGCTAAATCAAAATTGACTAAAAGAGGATTAGAGAAATAAGGATAACAAAATCAAACATCCTTGAAACATCATTAAGCCCAATTAGGACTAAAATTTGGCTAAGTGTTCAAATTACAATAACTTGCCCCTTTAAGGATTTTCACCCATATAATTTTTAAAATTAAATGATAAATGATAATTACCCCTTTCTTAGGGATAATTGAGACATCGATGTTCACTGAGCATTAAGGATATTTACAGGATGGACCATTAATTAAAATGATAACTTTAAATGGACTCGAGGCTTTTCACTAGTTGGTGAGGGAGAGGCATGGACCTGTCTCCCCCTCTTAACTTGTTGGATACCTCAGAGGCCTATTAAACTTAATATTCTCTGCTTAAAGGAATCATCCTTAAATAAACTCTTAGGGACTCACCAAAATACGACATAGAGTTAGGGAAACCCCCCCAGAACTCTACTTTTCCTGCTCTTCATAAATGCCCT
>NW_018220131.1:1622-2035 GCF_001263595.1 Phalaenopsis equestris
GTACTTTCATACTGTACTTTTATACCTGCAAATTTGCATGCTAAACAACGATCTCACCCTGCATGAAAACTAAAACCATCAGGATAGCCACATACCCAAAACCAAAATTAAAATCAACCAAGATAAAATTCACCGCCACAACATTCAAAAAATAAAACAACTCAAAATTTAATCACAAATATCACACATAAAACGAAAACTTCAACTAAATTCAGACATCTCGATTGGATGATCGGGAATTCCTTGGAGGAGGTAACCTACGGTTGCTAACAAGGCTTCTCACGGTTTAAATGAAATTATGGAACTCATTAAGTTGGGTTTAGTAAGTACATTTGGACTAAGTGAATCCAATAGAAAATAGTGATGCCGGAACGAGGGAACCATAGGATCCTAACCGGTGTCGCTCTAATCAA
>NW_018220131.1:2126-2792 GCF_001263595.1 Phalaenopsis equestris
TAGGAGCTTGGAGCTTAGGAGCTTGGAGCTAGTTTTGTGGGCAGCACGGCCATCTTCAACAGCAAAACCTGTCGTCTTCCCCAGCTACAACCTTCCTTCCTTAGACTTAAATAACAAAGCCATAGGACTTCGAGGTTGCTTGCTTATGCAACGTAAATCCTCACCTTATCTTTAAGCCTTTGCATAGCCCTACTATACAGTATAAGCCCTAACTCGTCTTAGGACTCCGAGGTTGTCGTTTGTCACGACCTAAATCCTCACATCTTCTAGGCCATTCGTGTGATCATTTAACACGAATGTAAGCCCTCACTAATGAAATTGGCAGGATGAAACATCTAAACATTTCTCCTCAAAATTGAGGCCAAACATTAGGATAGCTTGGGAAGTCACCGATCTTCTCCTCTGGATCCGTGACATCCCCTAGTTCTTCCTCCTTTGGATTCTATAAAAAAAATGTTCCAAATTTAAACCAATCCCCTTGCAGACCTCTATGTCTGATTTCGTTGAAGAGTCTCACCCTATGAAATTCCTTGAAGATAATATTTCTTGATTTTTATCGAGAGTTTTCTTAAGTGAATTTGGTCATTTAAGATGTAATTAACTATAGGGGCTTACCCTTATAGGAAGCATGTCCGAACCCAGCTTAATATAAACCCTATTTAATCC
>NW_018220131.1:4034-5859 GCF_001263595.1 Phalaenopsis equestris
GAAGATTCGACTGAAGGATTAACTGTTCCACCATCTGTGTTTGAAATCGGGTCAAGCTCAAGGACAGTACCACTGACCCAAAATCAAAAGAGGAACAACAATAGGAGAGTTCGGAGGGCCATCACAGCCTAGACTCTTGAGAACACAACTAATGAGAAGGAGCCTCATCAAATTAAAGAGATATTACCAGAAGTCTACCCACTCCTGCGAGGAAGTAGATTCCATCCTCTGACAGATACTGATGGATATGAGAGTATCCGGAAGATTGCTGTTGCATTACCATCACCTCATGAACATTGTGAGAAGTGAAAGAAATTCAGCGCCATCACCCGAGTTAGTGCAGTCTTCAGAAGGCTTGCTACCTGTTAGTGAGCTACTTAAATGAGTGGGACATGCGATTTCCCCTCATATGAAGAATGAAATTTTGAAGGATATTAAGTCCGCTAGAAAATCTCGTAGGTCGATTATAGAGTCACCTACCCGTGTTCCCGTTTGGCTCCGTTTGGGAAACCGAGTCGATACTGTTATGGTCACCACCGATCACACCACCACTAGAACCATAGGTCGCCGGCCGATTAAGTCAAGACTGGGTCCGAGAGGTTCACACATTATTTCTACAAACATGGAAAGAAAGACAAGAGGATTACCTGACACTGTAACCGGTCTACACCACGGGGAGCATACCTTCCCTCGACACACCGATGTCTCGATGTCTCTCTCTACTGAGACGCCCCATCCTGAGGCATCAACATTGAAAAAGAAGAAGGTATGGCACCTAAGGTAGCTGCACCGATACAGTTCAGTGAACCTGCAAAACAAGAAGGAGAACCAGTGCCTGAGATATTTGACATCGTCGCAACAATAGCTAGCGAGATGGAAGAAAAATTTGACGATTTTCATCAGGGTCCTCCGGATCTTAAAGCAATCAGAGAATCGATAATTGAATAAAAAGTTGAGAAACTCAAGATTGAGATTTCTGAGTTAGCACAAGAACACGGAGTTTTTTTCAATAGTGACAACGAGGATTTTGATTATGATGATTACTTGGAGGAGGATTTCATGGATGCCCATGTGATCGAAATTAGAGCTACCATAGATGAGCTGCGTAGGTTTATCCTCCTTAGGGATGAGCAAGTTGTTCTACTGGAGAAAAGAATAGAAGAGATGACTGCAGCTATGACCGCCATGGCCACCATTCTGGGGCAATCACAAGCATCAAGATTGGCTTCTCCAGAGATTAATCAGCCAGAAATCATACACATCATAGATGAAAAAAGAGAGGCTACTTAGATAGACAATGAAGAACAACCAAAGAAGGATTCTCCATCAGGTGCCATGCCAGAAAAGGAGTTCAAGCAAATGTTTGAACAAGTATGGGATGCCTTAGCCCAGTCCAAGGGTAGTAAATAATTTTAAAGGATGATGCCGTGCCCTTCCCCAAGGGCTTTGCAACCCCGAACTTCAAGATATTCGATGGGACTGGGAATCCCAGACAATACATAGGACATTTTCGATCCAATTGTGGAAACACAAGGAATAACGAAGCTCTACTCTGCGAACAGTTCGTTAGTAGCTTGTCAGGGATCGCTTTCGACTGGTACGCTGACCTGCCCAACGGGTCAGTTAAAACATTTTCTGAGTTGGAACAGTTATTTGTGAAAAGGTTTGCTGGAGCGCAGCATCATGTGTCTATTGGAGAACTCATGATGGAGAAGCAGAAGCCTAGTGAAACCTTGACAGACTATATTTTGAGGTGGAGAAACCTTAGCAAGAAATGTGAACCTCAGCTATAGGAACATCAAGCAATTGAGATTCTACTCAAAAG
>NW_018220131.1:6028-6831 GCF_001263595.1 Phalaenopsis equestris
GAGAAGCTACTCAGTAAAGCCAGCAGTCTGCAAGAAGAAATGATGCACATGGAGCCACATGAAAAGGCTAAGGTAACCAGAGTATTTGAAAAGAAATTAGGGGTAGTTGCAACTGTCGACAAAGGGAAGCAGCCAATAAAGATATGTGCAGAATATCATCGTCATTCTTCATCGTAGTACCCTCAGAAATAAAGCAGTAAATCCAGCCAACGACCCTCTCAGGAGGGATCACCCCGAACAGCGGGTAAAAGAATATCCCTGTTGGAGCGATAGAAAGTTGTTTACTCCTTCAAAGATGAAGCTGTACCTAAGATTTTCAAAAGTTTTTCAAAAGTTTGATGAAGAAATTGATGAAGAAATTAGAATTCAAACTGCCTGATCCGAAGAAACCCAAAAAGGTGGATAAGAAGAATGAACCGAATTATTGCCCGTATCATCGGTTACTTGGGCACACTATTGACAAGAGTTTTGTCTTTAAAGATTGGCTCAAGAAGAACCTTAAGGAAGAGAATATTACAATCCCGAAATAATATTTGAGAGAACCTGAAAAGGGTTCCGTAAACATGATTTCAGCTGAGCCAATCTCCCCAATCGATCCATATGTCGGAACAGATGGATGGAGTACAACTTGGGATGAACTCAAGAGGGTCCTCAATCAAATGCAGGATTCATCAAAACAAGCTTCTACAAGTACCGAAGAAGGATGGAATCAGGTATGGAGGAGATTGTCCAAGAAGATACTGAACAAGCTGCAGTCTGCATCAAAACAAGTCTCCGTTCAGAGTCTGCAGCATACCGAGCCC
>NW_018220131.1:6862-10711 GCF_001263595.1 Phalaenopsis equestris
AGGCAAAGGACAAGAGAAAGAAGAACTTCACTGCCAAGATTAATAGCACGGGGGGTAGGATAGGGGCTGCCTCTACTAGATTGGTTGTCTCGAATTCGGGGAAGAAATTCCTTGAACCCTTAACTTTGTATGATTATCTTTTTGTCCCTCCGGGGTCTTATGAATATAATGGTTGTGATTCTGGCTACGTTTTGACTATTTCTGGTAATAACGTAACTGATTATAACAAAACTGATTGCGATCTCAATCCTCAAAATGATCCTCAAATCGTACTTGAGTCCGATGAACTTGTTGTCAAGTCTAAAGAAGACATCAACGATATTGCTTACGACAGCACTGACAACGAAGAGCCAACTCTCGAGCGTCACGGTGTACCGCTCGCCATCGACTTAGATCCAACCGACGATGGGGAAGAGATACCATAAAGTTCAACAATGATATCTCAAGAAGAAGAAGTCACAAAAATTACCTTAAGGAGCGGAAAGGTTTTACCACCAAGAACAACTAAGAACAGCTCCAACAGACGAAGGAAAACAGGTAATGAATCGAGAAGAGATACCTCAACCTCCGCTAGTGGAAGAGCCACATAATCAAGATAAAATTGGAGGATCGTACAAACTAGATTACGACGTGCTAGCTCATCTTAGGAAGTTTCCTGCCAGACTAAGCATCTACGACGCTCTGATCCTGTCAAAGGAGATGAGAGAGTCTCTGGTTACAGCTTTGCTAGATCCAGAAATTTGCTTAGCTCAGCTGGCTAGCACATCCTCAGATGAAGTTTGCTCGATGAAAGAACAGTCCACTCTATATCTCCATTAATATCGACAGATTCATGTTATCCAGAGTTTTGGTAGATCCTGGAGCATCCCTTAACTTCATGAGTCTACAGACATTGGCCTATTTGAATATTGAAACTCAGGAGCTTACGACTGATAAAATGTTGCTAAGAGGATTCAACCAAAAGGGAGAGAGAGCCCTTGGATCAATTACATTACTTTTGAAAGTTGGAGAATTAGTAATGACTTCTAAGTTTCATATCATCGACGTCGAGACCTTTTTCAATGCTTTACTGGGTCGACCATGGATTCAAGAACACAACATGGTTCCGTCGTCTCTACACCAATGCATTAAGTACTACAAGAAATGACAAGAACATTGCATCAAGGAAGATTTACAACCATTTTTAGTCCATGAAGTTAACATTCATGAAGATGTCGCCTACTACACACCTCCAAAGAAAACTGTCTTCTGTTGTAAAATTGTGACAAATAAGTGTGAAGGTTCAGAAGAATCAAAAAGGGAAGACCATTCAACTCTACTTCAGTGATCTTCAACCACTCTTTTGCGACAAGTTGGTGAGGTTTCTTTACTTCGTGCACCCAAGGTCGAGGCCAGGGACGTGGATGAGGAAGAACCAATTTAATTGTTGAATAGACTAGGCCAAACATCAACACTGATGATGAAGAAATTTCTGAAGATGAAATAATGATGACAAAATAGAAGAAACCTCAAGATGAGATATCCTTAGAAGATAAGGAGAAAAGCGAATATGAGACAATGTATGATTGGATGAACCACTATGTGAACACCATGACCCTTAATCCAATTCTCCTTCAACAAGTCGAGAGTTTAGAGGTCAAGGAGATCTGTAGCGCTATTTCAAAGCCGATCAAATTTTATCGTGCTTCTACTTCTACTAATCTTGAAAATCATGTAAATTTGGATGAGTATTCTAATGAATTGATGGAATTTTCTTTGGCGTATTTCTCGCTTTGTGTACAAAAGTTAATTCAACAGGGACATTTACCAAAACAAATGACAAAGGCTCTTTGAAAAATTGTGGAATACTAAAAGAGGAACTCCCAATTCAAAAGAAGGTCTCGGATTTGGTACAGTTGAACCAGTCGACGATTCTGAATTTTGCATGGTTGTTACTAGTAAGTCAAAAGGGGATTGTCTTGATATAGAGGATGACTCTGTTGATCAATCGATAGAGGATGCTCCGCCAGAATTTGAGAAAAAAATTAAATCCACTATCGATGAATTCAAAGAGATTAACCTCGGGACTGAAGAACGACCCCGGCCCACATTTATAAGTTCTCTACTTAATGACGACGAATCTGCAGAACTGGTCAAACTATTAGCAGAATTCAAATATTGTTTTGCGTGGAGCTATGATGAAATGTCGGGACTCTCAGCAGAGGTTGCAGTCCATAAACTTGGGGTGGACAAGAATGTAGCCCCAGTAAAACAAGCTCCCACGAGAATGCGCCTAGAAATAGAACAACAAGTCATCGCCGAGGTAAAGAAATTGATAGACGCCAATTTTATTAAAGAAGAGTAGTACCCCACGTGGTTAGCCAATATTGTACCTGTTAAAAAGAAAAATGGACAGATCCACGTTTGCGTCGACTTCAGAGACTTGAACAAGGCATGTCCAAAAGAAGAATTTCCACTCCCTATACCAGAAATGATGGTGGTTATCGCGTCAACACATGAGATTTTCTCCTTCATGGACGGATAGTCATGGTATAACCAAATCAAGATGGCTCCCGAAGATGCAGCGCTTACAGCTTTCAGGACACTGATTAGAACCTTCTACTACACAGTGACGCCGTTCAGCCTAAAGAACGCCGAAGCAACATATCAGCGTTCAATAACGAAGATCTTTGATGACCTCATCCACACTCAAGTAGAATGCTACGTGGATGATCTGGTCATCAAAAGTAAACAGAAAATAGACCATCTGTACGATTTGAGGATTATTTTTGAACGGTTACAACGATATGACCTTAAAATGAATCCCTTAAAGTGCTCTTTCGGCGTCACCTCTGGGAAATTTCTATGATTCGTTGTCCATCATCGGGGAATCAAGATTGACCCGGATAAGATTAAAGCTATCTTAGAAATTCCTCCCCCTAAAGCCCTGAAGCAGTTACGTTCCTTCCAGGGGAAGTTGGCATATCTGAGACGCTTTATTTCTAATCTCTCAGGTAGGTGTCAGCCTTTCTCGGCATTAATTAAAAAGAACGCCAAATTTAATTGGGATTGGGAAGAGAAATGCCAACTTTGAGGACGTTAAACAATATTTAATGACACCTCCTGTTTTGGGAGCCCCTATCCCAGGAAAACTATTGATACTTTATACCGCGGCTTTGGATGACTCTCTTGGAGCCCTCTTAGCCCAAGTCAATGAGGAGGGAAAAGAAAATGCTCTCTACTACTTGAGTAATCCTCTAATACCGAAGGAGGTAAGGTATCAAACTATTGAGAAGCATTGTCTAGAACTAATTTTTGCCGCTCAAAAGCTTAGACATTACATGCTTTCTCATAAGATCACCCTAATTTCAAAAGTTAATCCATTGCAATATTTGATGACCCGACCAACACTCTCCGGACGTTTAGCAAGATGGTCAATGATCTTATTGCAATTTGATATTACTTTTGTGCCCCTCTGTGCTATCAATGGACAGATTTTAGCAGATTTTCTCGCTGCACACCTACTGCCAGCTGGGTCCTCTCTCAACGACGAGTTACCGGACAAGTAGATACTACAGATGGAATTTTCCAGTGCGCAGCGCTGGGAAATGTACTTCGACAGTGCCTCATCAGCCAGGAAAAACAAGGGATCAGGCACAGTTACACCAGGCAAGGCAGGGATCAGTTTGATCTTTATTACACCATATAAGGGTATGTTGAGGTTTTCCTACCACCTAACGGAGCCATGTACCAACAATGAAGCAGAATATGAAGCCTTAATCACCGGATTGGAGTTGGCTATTTCGATGGATATAACAAACATTGACATTTATGGTGACTCTCAACTTGTCATCCAGCAAATTGCCGGAC
>NW_018220131.1:12364-15107 GCF_001263595.1 Phalaenopsis equestris
AAAGACCCATGTTACCGATAAATGGACGATACCTGAAAACCTATTACGCAGCCTGATGTCGATTGCCTCCGCTCGCCTGTGCTTGCTTTGAAACTTTGAAACCTTGATTGTTTTTAGGGTTATCTATATGGGCATATGTCTATGACTGGGTCCAAATTTTGTAATTAATCTCATATATAATGAAAATTTTGAGAAAATTTTCTTTGAACTTTACACGTTCTCTTTTCTACTTTTGGATTTAAAAATGCCATTAAATTAAAACAAAACTCACACATAAAATGAGTAATCCTTTTCACCAAAGCAAACTAAAATTTACATTAATAAATACTCTGTTTTGTTCTTGTTCATGCCAAACATCGGCCCACTGACGTTTCTTTCTGTCGTCTGCAAAAAAAATGTCAGGACAGAGTCTGATCTTTGCCTTCCAGGAGGGCTGGAACCTCGCATTGAATGAAGACATGGCGCCACAAGGTGGTGTCATAGATTTTGACATGGATTTCAACGAGATTGAAATGGACTACGACGGTGCTCTAATGGGCGTGGTCAGCAAGGAAGAAAAGAAAGGACTACCCTCACTGTTGAGGGTGACCACTCAGGACGACGCATCACATAAGGGTAAAAACGTGATGGTAGAACAAGATCCAATGGAAGGGCCCAACCGACTACCCTCCATGATAGCTACTCCAGCGAGGGGCTTAATAGCTGCCCATAGTGAACAACTGCCAAATACTCCGCTCCATAGAACACGACATAGAAATGCGAGCCGAAAGAAACAAAGAGCCTTCTTATGACAAGAGCGCAAGCGCCAAAGAAATGAAAACAGTTTTCTTACCCCCATTCCGGAGGGACATATCTACGATCCAGAGCTGAGAGAGACTTCTGGCAGCTTGCCCACTACAGATGAAGAATCGGGATTTCTGACAGGATCAGCTGTACCCCCAGTCCCAGATATCTTGTGCAGAGGTTGCCCAACATGCAACGTCGAGATACCAGCCATAAGCCAGGACATCGGTCACGGACGCGTTTGTAGAATGCCCGGATTGCAATGTCCTACATCTACAGCGTTTCAGTACCATAGAAGAGTACACTACCAGCACCAACGAGTCTCACACTCCAGATTTTGTGGCAAACGTGTCGAATGTCCCACTGGGAACAGATCAATGCGCACCGTGGAGCCCAGGATCATACATAGAGAGAATTTGAGTTCTATGAAGAAGTTCAAGGAAAGTTTATCAACATATTGGAAGGCCTGGAGTTATATACTAGAGTTTTCTCTGAAACTGATGAAAGAAGCATCCTTGATTGCATCTTTGATTTGAGAGATAGAGGTCGAGCAGGCCTTCTCATGGAAAGAACGTACTCCGAGCCGAAGAAATGGATGCGGGGGAAAGGAAGAATCACCATCCAGTGTGGGTGTTGCTACAATTTTACAAACGACATACAGGGGAATCAGCCTGACATGCTCAGAAATGACTAAGTGGATCCGTTACCACCGATGACCAAGTGGATGATAAAGAGAATGGTCAAGGGGAATATCTTAACCGCCACTTTCAGTTGCATCATCAACATTTATGAAGAAGGTGACTGCATTCCTCCGCACATTGACCATCATGACTTTGTGAGGCCTTTCTGCACGGTCTCATTCATGAGTAAGAGAAATATTTTGTTTGGAAAAGAAATCGACGTAATCGGCCCTGGTAAATTCAGAGGAGCTATTTGAACAAACACTGCATACAGTACTTGTTAACAATCATGACATGTATTTGACGTAATCAGTCTATGATGTACTCATATCTTGAGAAGATTCTCAATGCATTACAGCGCATATTACATGATGTACTCTTTTTGAGGCATTAGCCTATGTTTGATCTGTTGCATCCTTATTGAAGCAGAGTAATGGAAATTTCTCTCGTGTTGTGCCTTTTTGTCAATTGCCTTTTTGTGCGATGGATGAAAGCCAGGGAGTTCTAATGAACAAAGAACGAAACGACAAATTTTCAAATAAAACACAAATAAAAGATAATTGTAACAAAATAAATTTCTCTTGAAAATCAACCAATTGAAATTATACTTAAAAAATAACACATTTTTGAAAAATCAATTATGACAAAAATAACAAGAAAATAAAACAAACTTGTTGAGTGGATATTTCCATTTTCGGAGTTTCCTACTCTTTGTGCGCACAGCACAATCATCGTTATCTACACTAACTCTCCACACACCCTAGCAGAATTTCACATTCTGTACAAAACTCTACAAAACTTTACAAGTCATCTTCAAAATCAACATTTCCACATGACACACTACCTCAAAATTCAACATCACAAGCTCTTTGTAAATTTCAAATCACATTTTCAAATCAGTACCTAAATCCTGTTTCTCATATCTTTAAATTGATACTTACATTTCAATTCTTTTATCTTTAAATTGATACTTACATTTCAATTCTTTTATCTTTGAATCGATACTTACATTTCAATTCTCATTTCTGAATCAGTTCTAAATTCTGATTCTTCACATTTGAGGTCGGACCTTACATTTCGACCCTTTATTTTGAGAATTGACCAACATTTCAATCCTCACTTCCAAATCAGTCCTAAATTCTGATTCTTCACATTTGAGGTCGGACCTTACATTCCAACACTTTCCGTTGAGAATTGACATACATTTCAATTCTCATTTTGGAATCAGTCCTAAATTTCTGATTCATTATATTCGAGGTCATTATATTCGAGGTCGGTCC
>NW_018220131.1:15125-16080 GCF_001263595.1 Phalaenopsis equestris
TCGGTCTTTACAGTCTAACACCCACTTCGTAATTCTCATTTCCATCGCAATTCTCATTTCCGAATCAGTCCTAAATTTCTGATTCTTTACATTTGAGGTCGGCCCTTACATTCCGACACATTCCGACACTTTCTTTTGAGAATTGAACTACAATTCAATTCTCACTTTCGAATCAGTCTTAAATTTCAGATTCTTTACATTTGAGGTCGGACCTTACATTCCGACACTTTCTTTTGAGAATTGAACTACAATTCAATTCTCACTTTCGAATCAGTCTTAAATTTCAGATTCTTTACATTTGAGGTCGGACCTTACATTCCGACACTTTCTTTTGAGAATTGAACTACAATTCAATTCTCACTTTCGAATCAGTCTTAAATTTCAGATTCTTTACATTTGAGGTCGGACCTTACATTCCGACACTTTCTTTTGAGAATTGAACTACAATTCAATTCTCACTTTCGAATCAGTCTTAAATTTCAGATTCTTTACATTTGAGGTCGGACCTTACATTCCGACACTTTCTTTTGAGAATTGACCTACATTTCAATACTCATTTCTGAATCAATCCTACATTTCTGGCTCATTACATTCGAGGTCAGTCCTTATACTCTGACTCTCCTTTTTTTGAGTCGATGTTTGAATTTCAATTCCCATCTTGGGGTCAACACTTACATTTTGACTCCCATCCTTCTGAAATCTTTGAAATTTCATAACTTAAAATTCACTCTCCGATCCCCAATGAGAGTCTCTACCCTTTGATTTCAACCAGACAATCACCTACTAATTCCCCGACAGAAACAAATCTCACACACAACTCTACACGTACTTCTGGGTCTGCTGACTTAGGAGTTTATACTGGTTCTTGTTGATCTCGTCGGTCAACGCCAATACGCGCAGTGTGCTTGCCCAGCACACCACACCTATTGGGGGTCCATTTTGTTGACCTCATTTT
>NW_018220131.1:17277-19663 GCF_001263595.1 Phalaenopsis equestris
CCTATTGACCATTTATAACAATCAATTTGGATTTACACCAAGGCTAACCCAAGTTAGACCCAAACCTAGCCCAACATGACCAAATTGATTATAGTTCAAAATTGCCTCAAATTGACCCTCCAATTGAGCTCAAAACTACTTTCATTCTTCACCAAAGTTGTTCCTTAAGATAATCTACACCAAATACAATAATAAATTGAACCAATTGACATGGCTAATTTAGCCCAAACCCAAGTCTTGGTCATTTGCACCCACTTGGACCCATGCACTAAATGTCACCTAACCACCTTAAAGCGCCCAAATTAACCACCACAGCCATTAGTTGGACCTAGTGACCAGTCCAAACACCATGAAACCACCTACATCAAGCCAATACTAAACTAAGCCATGTACCAAAGGTCCCCTAAATTAAGGGATCTTATTTCCAAAAATGCACATGCTTAAGTTATCTTTTCCAAATCTAAGCACATTTTCATTAAATTGTTGTGATGGATTCCTTTGGGTTCCCTGAGCTCCTAGCCACCTCCCCCTGGCCAGCTGGCCGGTCTATTGGCCAGAAAAGACAAAAACCGAGAGCCACCCCCATGGCATCTCAGCCAAATGAAACCTAGAGGCCAGCTCATCCAAATCAAACTATGGAGCTCCTCTGCCCTCCACCTAAGCACCACATTACACCTCCTAATTAGCCAAGACAACCACCATAACCCCATTTTTATAAAAGGCCACCTCCATGGACATTGATCTAAGTGCTGAAAATTTCTTAGAGAGGCCTCTCCAAACTTCACACAGAGCTTCCCTAAGATCCCCTCAGTGCATCTCAACCATTTTTCCTCACCCATTCCCTTTGCCGGAGCTTAATTTTGAGCTTGAAACCTTCCCGAAAACCAGGACAGAACCCAATACACCTCCACACTCCACCACACTTCAATTGCTTGTGCCCACACCTTCACAAGAGTGAAAGAAGCAAGAGCCCCATCAAATCCCCCTTTCACAGAGCCTCTACCATAGCTCTAGACCAACACCCAAATCCGGTCATGATCAAATTCATACTTAGGCCTTACACCAAGACCAGGGACTTAATCCCTAGCCTCCTTGGACCCTAGATATGTTCGTCTCACTTAGACGAGTCCATAGGACCAAACCTGAGGTGATTTGGTTGAGTCTAGGCTGAGATCTTAGGGTTTTAGTGTGGACGGTCACGGGATCATTCTATCGGGGACGATAATGAGGAGCCGTCAGATCGCGCGTGTATCGGATGGACGGAGGAGATCAAGCCGGACAGCGTTTCCTTACATGGACCGCGGGCCGAGTCAGCGACTACGTGAATGGCAGAGTCCAACCAGAGCGCGCCACACATGCTTTCGGAGCTGCCTAGGATCCAGTCAGCACCGCACATTTAAATAAATAAGTAGGGATTTAAAAAATTAGAAAATGACCCCTAGCTTTAAAAATTCATATCTTGCTGTAAAAAAATCATAAACATAAAATAAAAATACTCTATTGCTTACTGAATAGAGGAGAACAATATGGAAATGATTTGGAGTCCATTTGATGCATAATTTTTTTTAATTAATTAAACACTCATTTAGATGTTTTGATTCTCCATGCATGAAGTAATCACACCATGGCTTGAAATTTTAGCATGTTGTTGCCTCTGTCTTAGGGAACATTCTCCAATTTTTCCAAAGTTAGAGGAGTTCCCTAGACAGAGAATCATATTTTTTAAGTTTATGTACATTATTTGCTTAAAATAATCATGAAAATTAGCATGTTGCTTAGAAAAATCCAAGTAAATTTTGGAACGTTTACTATGACCAGAGAACCCTTAGGAAAATTTCTCATGAGTCAAGTCATTTAAAATGCACCTAATCTTCACAAATACTAAATCACTAAGATAATTAATTTTGGAAAATACAAACAAAAAAATGACTTGATTTTTAATCTCCACTGTTATTTAAGATCTAGAGAACTCCCCATAAAAATTTCAAAGTAATTTGAGTCCATTTGATGACCTAAATTTATTTTTCAAGCTAAATATCATTTTTGACATTTAAATAATTTTTTAAAAATCAAAATATAACGTAAAATTTTATAAAAACTTACTTTTTTGAGTTCTCTGTGATCAGGGGTATTTTTAAAATTAAAATGGAGTTTAAAATAAAAAACTTGATTTTTTGCCTATTTTAATATTTAAGTAATTAAAAATTCATAAAAATCATAAAAATAATAAAACTCATGGAAATATTCTAAATGTTTCCTAGTCACTTAGGAATAATTAGAATATTTTTTTCTAATTTTCTAAATAAAGATATTTATTTTCAAAGCTTAAAAATAATTTTTAAAAGGCTAAAAATGAGTTTTCACTAAAATAATTCCAATAAATCAA
>NW_018220131.1:20069-21832 GCF_001263595.1 Phalaenopsis equestris
ATTGAATTTGACAAATTATGAAGGGTTAGAGCCTTAGGGGCAAATGTTTAATTTTGGAAATTTTGCCTTAATCTACATTTAGGCCTAATTCAAGGAGGGAAAATGGGTAACCTCTAAACTTAATTAATTTATTCTTGAAACATGAGGGGTTAATTGGTAGAAATAAATCTCACTTTCTTAATTAAGATCAATAAATTTCTAAATTATTAAAATTTGGAAGTTTATTAAAATTAAATGATCCTGGACTTAGGGTTATGACTTTGGAAGCCAATAATTAATCAATTTAATACCCTTATCTTGATTTTTAAATAAAATTCAAATCATGAATCATGACCACTTAAAGCTTAATCCTTTACAAAACTAATTAAGACACTCACCTAGGTCTTAAGGGCTTAGTGGTGACTTAGGCTAAATCAAAAATTGATTAAACAATGATTAGAGAAATAAACATAATTAAATCAAACATCCTTGAAACACCACTAAGCCCATTTAGGTTTAAAAATTTGGCTAAGTGTTCAAATTACACTAACTTGCCTCTTTAAGGGTCTTCACCCACATAATTTTCAAATTAAATAATCAGTGATAATGACCTTATTCTTGGGGATAGTTGAGACATCAGTGCTCACTGAGTAATAAGGGTATTTACAGGATGAACCATTAAGCAATATAATAAATTTAAATGGAATCGAGGCTTTTCACTAGTTGGTGAAAGGGAGGCATGGACCTGTCTCCCCCTTCTAACTTGTTGGATACCTCAGACGCCTATTAAACTTAATATTTTTTGCTTAAAGGAATCATCCTTAAACTTTTTAAGGACTCACCAAAATACAATATAGAGTTAGGAAAACCACTAGAACTTTACTTTTCCTACTCTTCATAAATGCCCTCACATGCATTTTAAGTTTTAGGTGGTGGAACGAGAAGACTCGCCGGCACACTTTTACAGTTTTTCAGCATTGCTTTTCTTGTACTTTCATACTGTATTTTTATACATGCAAATTTGCATGCTAATCAACGATCTCACCCTGCATGAAAACTAAAACCATCAGGATAGCCACATACCCAAAACCAAAATTAAAAATCAACCAAGATAAAATTCACCGCCACAACATTCAAAATATAAAACAACTCAAAATTTAATCACAAACATCACACAAAAAACCAAAACTTCAACTAAATTAAGACGTCTCTATTGGATGATAGGGAATTCCTCGTAGGAAGTAACCTACGGCTGCTAACAAGGCTTCCTACGGTTTAAAAGAAATTATGGAACTCATTAAGTTGGGTTTAGTAAGTTCATTTCGACTAAGTGAATCCAATAGAAAATAGTGATGTCGGAACGAGAGAACCGTAGGATCCTAAGAACCGTAGGATTAGGATCCTAACCGGTGTCGATCAAATCAACTTTAATATTTGTCTTCCCTAGCTAAACCAATCTTTTTTCCTTAGACTTAAATAACAAAGCCAAAAGAATTCGAGGTTGCTTGCTTATGCAACGTAGATCCTCACCTTATCTTTAGGCATTTGCATAGCCCTGCTATACAATATAAGGCCTAACTCGTCTTAGGACTCCGAGGTTGTTGTTTGTCACGACCTAAATCCTCACATCTTCTAGGCCATTCGTGTGATCATTTCACACGAATGTAAGCCCTAACTAATGAAATTGGCAGGATGAAACATCTAAACATTTCTCCTCAAAATTGAAGCCAAACATTAGGATAGCTTGGGAAGTCACCGAGGTTCTCCTCTGGATCCATGACATC
>NW_018220131.1:22020-35870 GCF_001263595.1 Phalaenopsis equestris
ATAGGAAGCATGTCCGAACCCAACTTAATATAAACCCTATTTAATCCTTTATATTAAATAGGGGAACTTGTCGGCAAATACAAAGGTTTCGCAGACCAAACGGACGTCATACTTTCCTTAAATTATTTTTATCGAGCCTCATCCTCAAGTCTTGTGTTTATCCTTTGGGATAGGCACATGATTTGAGGTACAATGCTATTTTGTTTTAAATTATGAAAATTATGGGGTCAGTTTGATTTCATACATCAATGTCCTTCCGAAGCGGGCGACGGGATTTCGATTCCGACGACCGACAGCTTCTTACGGGCAACCCCACAAACAAACCATCCCCGAAATAACGCCGACACCTGCATGAAAATCAAAACTACTAGGATAGCCGTAAAACCAAAACCAAATAAAAATAAACTAAGAAAAAATTCACCGCCACAACATTCAAAATATAAAACAACTGAAAATTTAATCACAAACATCAAAAAAACCACAACAACAACTAAATTAAGACGTCTCTATTGGATGATCGGGAATCCCTCTGAGGAGGTAACCTACGGTTACTAACAAGGCTTCCTACGGTCTAAATGAAAGTGTGAAACTAATTAAGTTGAGTTTAGTAAATTCATTTGAACTAATTAAATCCAATAGAAAATAGTGGTACCGGAACGAGGGAACCGTAGGATCCTAACTGGTGTCACTCTAATCAACTTTAACATCCCCATAATATTTAATGAACTACAACCATAGGGCCATCTCATTTGACACCATAACTTGACACACTAAAAAACTCTAACTCGTCAGGGTAAGGAGCTTGGAGCTTGCACTGTGGACAACACGAACATCTTCAATAGTAAATCATGTCTTCCCCCAGCTAAAACAATTTCCTTCCTTGGAATTAAGCAACCAAGTCATAGGATTTTGAGGTTGTCTGCTTATGCAAAATAAATATTCACTTCATCTTGAGGCCTTTGTACAACTCTGCTGTACAATCTAAGCCCTAACTCATCTTAGTATTCTGAGGCTGTCGTCTTTCACGACTTAAACCATCAAATCTTCCAAGCTGTTTGTGTGATCGTTTCACACGAATGTAAGCCCTAACAAATAAAATTGGCAGGATACAACACCTAAATATTTCTTCGGCAACTGAAGCCAAACAATAGGATAGACTGGGAAGTCACTGAGGTTCTCCTTCAGATCCGTGACATCCCCTAGTTCTTCCTCCGTTGGATTCTATAATAAATGTTCCAAATTTGAGTTATTTCCATTTCACAGCTCGTTTGTCCGATCTCATTGAAATTTCCTATCCTTTTGACCTCTTTGAAGATTATATTTCCCTAATTTTTATTGTGAGTTTTCTTAAATGACTTTGATCATTTTAGATGTAATTAACTATATGGGCTTGCCCTTATAGGAAGCTTGTCCAAACCCAACTTAATATAAACCCTATTTAATTCTTCATATTAAATAGGAAAAATTTTTGGCAAATAAAACAGTTTCACAGACCAAACAGATGTCATATATTTCATAGTTTATTTGATCATGCCTCATCCTCATGTCTTGTGTTTATCTTTTGGGATAGATACAGAGTTTGAGGTATAGTGCTCTTTCATTTAAACTATGAAAAATATGGGGTCAGTTTGATTTCATATTTTTCTAAAACTTATATATACATGTAAATTAAAACGTCCTTCCGAAGTAGGCAACGGGATCTCGATTCCAATGGCTGACAGCTTCCAACGGGCAACTCCTCAACATGTTAGTGCCGATAGCTTCTGGCGACTCTGTTGGGAACTAGCTTTCCTCTCCATTTAAATCAAGAAATATTATCTTCGTACAACGGTAATGTGTTCATGTCCCTCATGAACCAAATTATTTTTCTTCCATTGGCATGCTTTATCCATTTCTATCTTGGGAAAGTACGGTCAACTCTTTTGGACTTCAGGACCGTCTGTTCAATTACCTTTGAACAGAGAGGTTCAGGAGGCCATTATGAACTTTTTAATCTTCATGTGGGGTCGGACTCCAATAGGTGTGTTGGTGGACTAGTTCCACCTGGGCATTGTGCGTTGTTAAGTTTGTCCCGTACAAAGTCCTAAACACTTTAAATCTCCATTTTGACTTTAATTTGCTATTTTTCAAATTAAATCAAATTGTGTCGTACCACGTGCACTTTTAAAATTTTCTTATATTAATCTAATTTTTCTACTTTTAAACTACTTTTATTAGAATTTTAAAATCCCCCCATATACTAAATAAAACAAAACTTGCCCGATTAACAGATCCACCTCTATTAAATTTTAGTGCTTGCACTAAGATTACGAGGTTTTGGCCAAATAGCTAACCCCAGAGCTTTCTCTTTTGAAGCTACTGCAATGGCGTGCCCAACGGTAACTTTTTTTCCTGCAACCTGCCAACGAGCCGCAACGCTCGCAATGTCGTTCCCACCATTAAATTTGGAACCGGATTTGAAGATCTCGAGGTCATCCTCGAAAAAGCCCCGTTCGTCATAATGAAAGTCGCCGCTCTAGAAGTTCTGCAGCCATCTGCTGAATTTAACCAGAACTGCTATCAGGACTTCTCTTCTTGTAAGAGGGTCAAGACTACTGCACCATGACACCCACCAAGCCTGTTGTTCCCGCTGCTGTAAAGGGAAAAGAAGTTATGATCACTAAAGATCTGACTGAGGAATTTGTTTTCTCGCCATCAATATTTGAAATCAGATCAAGTTCAAAGACTACACCACTAACATGAACCATGAACCCAAAGGAGAAACCGTAATTGGAGGGTTCGGAGGGCTACTAAAGCCCAGGCTCTTAAGGAGATACCTGTTGAGGAAGATCCTCCCCAGGATGAGTCAAAATTACTGGGAACATATTCACTCCTATGAGGAAGTAGATTCCATATTTTAATGAGTACCAATGGGTACAAGAGTATCCAGAAGATCACCGCTACTTTACCATCACTTTATGGACATGGTGAGGAGAGAAAGAAGTCCACTCCTATCACCCGAGTTAGTTTAGTTTTCAAGTAGTTTTCAAGAGGCTAGCTCAAGAGGCTATCTTCAAAGGAAGGCTGCTCAGTTAGTGAACTACTGAAATGAGTGGGACATGTAGTATCCCCTCGCATAAAGAAAGAAATCTTATAGGATGTCAAATCTGCCAGACGATCTTAGAAATCAACTGAATCTTTGCCTGCTCGTATTCCTGTCTGGTTCCGCTTAGGTAGCAGAGTTGATACCACCATAGTTACCACTGATTCTGCCATCACATCACTAGAACCGCAGGTTATCGACCAGCAAAGTGACGACTAGGTCCAAGAATTCTATCGATCACACATTACAAGGATATTCCTAAAGTTTCAAAGGAAAAGAAGAAGAAATTACCTGATACTGTAGTCAATCTGCACCATGGGGAGCATACTTCTCTTCGACATACTGATGTTTCTGCTGAGACACTTCATCTCAAGACATCACCGTCAAAGCATAAGGTGTGGGAACCCAAGGCTGCTGTACGGATACAGTCCGGTAAGCCCGCAAAGCAAGAGCATGGAATGAAGTCAGGGTGCGAAGTATCAGACATCATCGTAGCAATTGCTAGTGAGATGGAGGAACAAGAGGAGGAGGTCCAGCAGGGTCCTCTAGATCTTAAGGAATTTCAAGAATCAATAATTAAAGGAAAAGATAAAAACCCAAGGTCAAGATTTCCGAGTAGGCTCGGGAACATGGAGTTTTCATCAATGATGATGATGAAGATTTTTACTATAATGATTACCTCGAATAAGATTTCATGGATGTCCATGTAATTGAAACTACAGCCACTACATCTGCGTGCAAGGCTCAACCTCTCATCGAAGAGAACGCCTTAGATGAGCTGTGTAGGGCTATCCTCTTAAGGGATGAGCAAGTCAGCCAGCTGAAGAAAAGGATAGAAGAGATGACTGCAGCCATGACCACCATGGACACAAATCAAGAACAATCTCAACCCCCAAAGTTAGCCTCCCTAGAGGTCAACCAACTAGAAATTATACATATTATAGATGAAAGAAGAGAAGTCACCTCAACAAACAGAGATGAGCAACCAGAGAGAGATCCTTGATCGAGTGCCATATCAATGAAAGAATTTAAACAAATGGTCGAGCAAGTTTGAGAGGCCTTAACCCAATGTATGGGTGGTGCATTAGTTTTAAAGGGTAGACCTTACCCAAAAGAATTCAATATCGTACCCTTCCCAAAGGGTTTCATGTCCCAAAACTTTAAGATATTTGATGGGACTGGAAATCCCAGATAGTACATATCACATTTTTTAGCTAGTTGGGGCAACATAAGAAGTAACGAAGCTTTACTCTTCCAACAATTTTTCAGCAGCCTATCAGGGATTGCTTTCGATTGGTATGTTGATTTGCTCAATGGATCAATTAAAAAATTTGTCGAGCTGGAAAAATTATTTGTGAAGAGATTTGTCGGAGCACAATGCCATGTTTCTATAGGAGAGCTCATGATGGAAAAGCAAAAGCCCAACGAGACTTTGGTGGATTACATCTTGAGGTGGAGAAACCTTAGCAGGAAGTGTGAACCACAGCTACAGGAACATGGCGTAATTGAAATTTTACTCAAAAGCAGTCGTAGGCCATTAGCTTTCATGCTCAAGGGACTCACCATCAAATCCTTTGAGAAGCTACTTAGAAAAACCAACAGTCTTCAAGAAGAAATCAAACATATGAATTCTCACAAGAAATCCAAGGCAACCATAGTATTTTAAAAGAAGTCAGGAACAGTAGTGACTGTCGATAAAGGAAAATAACCAATGAAGATGTACCCAGAAAACCCTCACCAATCTTCATAGCATGCTTAGAAACAAAGTAGCCAGTCCAACCAGCGGCCGCCGCAAGGAGGATCATCCCGAACAGATAATAAAAGAATATCTTTAGCAGAACAATAGAAAATGGTGTATTCTTTCTAAGATGAAACTGTATCCAAAATGTTCAAAAGTTTGATGAAGAAGCCTGAATTCAAATTACCAGATCCAAAGAAACCCGAAGAGGTCGATTAAAAATATCAACAAAATTATTGCCCATACCATAGGTTGCTTGGGCACACTATAGAAGAATGTTTCATCTTTAAGAATTGTCTTGAGAAGAATCTTAAAGAAGGGAATATAATGATCCTAAAAGAATTTTTAAATGAACTTGGTTCCATAATTATGATTTCGGCTGGGCCAATCTCTCCGATTGATTCATTTGTTGTAAGAAGATGGATGGAGTACTTGGGACAAGCTCAAGAGGGTCCTAAACCAAATTCAGGATGCATCAAAACAATCTTCCGCATATACTGGAAAAGATGGATGGAATGCAGTCTGGATTAAATCTTCCAAGAAAATATTGAACCAAATCCAAAATGCTTCAAAATAAGCCTCTGTTCAGAATCTTCAGCCTGTCAAACCCGATACGAAGATTTCACTAAGAAATTTGTTGTCGTCAAACACAAAGAAGAAGAAGAACACCACTACGAAGATTGATAGCACAGCTGGTAGGATAGGGGATGCCTCTACTAGATTAGTTGTTTCAGATTCGGGGAAGAAAGTCCTCGAACCCCTGACTTTGTATGATTATCTTTTGTATGATTATCTTTGTATGATTATCTTTTTACCCCTTCGGGGTCTTAGGAATACAATGATTGTGATTTTGGCTACATTCTAACTATTTCTGGTGATAACGTAACTAATTTTTGTTAATCTAGCCTTAATCTCGATTCTCAAAATGATCCTCAAATCGTACTTGTCGGCACTATTTTTGTTGAAGGAGTTGCCCGTAAGAAGCTGTCGGTCACCGGAATCAAATTCCCGTCGCCCACTTTGAAAGGATGTTATAATTTAAATATATATATAAGTTTTAGAAAAAAAATTTGAAATCAAACTTGACCCATATTTTTCATAGTTTAAATGAAAGAGCACTCTACCTCAAACCCTGTATCTATCCCGATGAATAAACACAAGACTTGACAAGACTTGAGGATGAGAGGATGAGGCTCGATCAATTAAACTAAGAAATATATGACATCTGTTTGGTCTGCAAAATCATTTTATTTGCTGACAAATTTCCCGATTTAATATGAAGAATTACATAGGGTTTATATTAAGCTGGGTTCCGACAAGCTTCCTATAAGACAAGCTTCCTATAAGGGTAAGGGCAAGCCCTTATAGTTAATTACATCTTAGATAACCGAAGTCACCTAAGAAAACTCTCGATAAAAAATAGGGAATATTATCTTCAAGGAGCTCAAAAGGATAGGACTTTTCAACAAAATTGGACAAAATTTGGAGCATTTTGTTGTAGAGTCCAAAGGAGGAAGAACTAGGGGATGTCATAGATCCAGAGGAGAATCTCGATGACTTCCTAGTCTATCCTACTGTTTGGTTTCAGTTTAGAGGAGAAATTTATTTAAGTGTTTCATCCTGCAATTTTTTTTAATTATGGCTTACATTTGTGTGAAACAATTAAACAAATAGCCTGGAAGATATGAGGATTTAGGTCGTGATGAACAACAACCTTGGAATCCTAAGATGAGTTAGGGCTTATATTTGAGTTAGGGCAAGATGAGTTAGGGCTTATATTATACAACACAGTTGTACAATGGTCTAAAGATAGGGTGAGGATTTATGTTGCATAAGAAAACAAACTTGAAGTCCTATGGCTTGATTATTTAATGCTAAGGAAGGAAAATGGTTTAGCCAGGGAAGACATGTTTTGCTGTTGAAGATGGTTGTACTGCCAACGATGCTAGCTCCAAATTAAATGGCGTCAGGTTATATTGTCAAATCAAATGGCCCTATGGTTGTAGTTCTTTAAATGTTATGGGGCATATTAAAGTTGATTACAGTGAAACCGGTTAGGATCATATAGTTCCCTCGTTCGGGCAAATGAATTTACTTTTTTCTATTGGATTCACTTAGTCCAAATGAATTTACTAAACTCAACTTAATGAGTTCCACACTTTCTTGTAGACTGTGGGAAGCCTCGTTAGCAACCGTAGGTTACCTCCCCAGAGGGATTCCAAATCATTTGATAGAGAAGTCTTAATTTAGTTGCAGTTATGGTTTTGTGTGATGTTTGTGATTAAATTTTGAGTTGTCTTATATTTTCAATGTTGTGGAGGTGATTTTTAGGTGATTTTTATCTTTGTGGAGGTGATTTTTATCTTTGTTGACTTTAATTTTTTTTTTGGTTTTACGACTATCCTATCAGTTTTGGTTTTCATGCTGGGTGACATTGTTGTTTAGCATGGAAGTTTGTAAGCTTGAAGGTATAGTGTGGAAAATATAGAAAAAAGATGGTATTGTAAACTGTAAAAGCATTTGAAGGTATAGTGTGGAAAAGATAGAAAAAAGATGGTATTGTAAACTGTAAAAGCATACCTGACGAGTCTTCTCGTTTCACCACCTGAAACTCAAAAATGCATGTAAGGGCATTTTATACGAAGTGAGAAAAATAAGGTTCTAGTGATCTACCAAGTCCTAAATCATATCTTTTTGGGTCCCTATTAGTTTGATTAAGGATGATTTTTGTTAAGAAAAATATATTAAGTTTAGTAGACCTCTGAGGTATCCAACCTGAGGGACCTCTGAGGTATCCAACAGGTCTGGAGAAAGAAGCAGGTCCATGCTTCCCTTCCACTGCTTGGTGAAAAGCCTGAAGCTCATTTAAACTTATTACATTGCTTAATAATTCATCCTATAAGTATCTCCAATGCTCAATGAACCTTGATGCTTTAATTATCCCTAAGAGTAGGGTAATTATCATTTATCACTCAACTTGAAAATTATGTGGGTGAAGACCCTTCAAAGGGACAAGTTAGTGTTAGTAAGACATTTAATCAATTTTAGTTTTAGCTTGGGCTTGTAGTGTTTCAAAGGTGTTCAACTTTTTTATTTACATTCACTTTTCAAATCCTTATTTAACCAAATTGGATTTAGCTTAAGTCACTACTAAGCCCTTAAGGTCCTAGTGCATGTCTTAATCATTTTAAAGGAGATTTCTAAGTGATAATAATTCATCATCAAGAATCAAAATTCATCATCAAGACTTTTGAATGCTATTTGAACATTTAAAATGGGGGTATTAAATTAATGAGTTATTAACACCCAACACCATGCTCCTAAGTCTATGATCATTTAATTTGATAGACTTCCAAATTTTAATGATTTAAGGAATTTACACATTTATCCTTCAACTAGGGAAAAGTGAGATAGATTGGTTTCTACCAATTATTTTATTATGTTTCATTCATCCAAATATTTTAATTAAGATAAAAGGTTGCCCATTTCCATTTCTTGAGTTAAGCCAAAATGTTAATTAAGGTTAAATTTATAATATTACAGTTTTGCCCCTAAGGCTCTACACTTCAAAATTTATCAAATTTAATGCAAATGATATTATAATTTTTATCTCACCTCACTCATGGGTCAATTAAGACATCAAAGGAGAAAAAATGTTTTTTTCAAATTTTAATTTAATTTACATATTTATTTTTATGCAAAAATAGGATTTTTAAAAGGAAATTACATAACTTGACCAAGAAAAAGCATAATCCCTTAAAATTTTTACTATAGGTAAACCTAGACTAGAGAACCACTTGGACCAAATTTCATGATTTCTTGAGTTTTATCTGAATTATTAGAATTATTTTAATTTTTGGAGTGTTAAATAATTATAAAATAATTTAAGTGTAGAAAATGAAGTTTAATATTTTTATTAAATCTCTCTGAGGTCAAAGAACCTAGACAAAAAACTTCATTTTTTTTTATTTTTTTTAAATTATTAGAATTATTTAAGTGAAAATCCATTTTTTAGCCTTTTAAAAATTATTTTTAAACTTTAAGATTCAATATCTTCACTTGAAAAATTAGGGAAAATATTTCAATTGCTCCTAAATACTTAGGAAACAATTTAGAATATTTCCATGAATTTTATTAATTTTGTGATTTTTATTTAAATTTCAATTATGTAAATATTTAAGTAGGCTTAAAAAAATGAATTTTTTATTTTATTTACAATTTTATTTTTAGAAAATCCCGCTAATTACAGAGAGCTAATTACAGAGAACTCACAAAACAAATTTTTATAATTTTTTGAGTTGCATTTTAATTATCAAAAATCATTTTAATGTCAAAATGGTATTTAACTTAAAAAAGTCAATTTGAATTATCTGAATTCCAAAAAATTTGATTTTTTTATGGGGAGTTCTCTGAACTTCAAATTATAGTTGAGATTAAAAACTAAGACATTTAGATGTTTACATTTCTCAAATTAATTTTCTTTGTATTTTAGGGTTTTTTGAGAATTAAGTGTGTTCTTAATGACTTAGGTCATGAAAAATTTTTCGAAGAGTTCCTTAGTCACAAGAAACCTTCCAAAATTTTCTTGGATTTTTCTAAGCGATATGCAAATTATTATGATTAATTTATACAAATAATATACCTAAACTTGAAAAATATGGATCTCTGTCTATAGATTTTCTATGACTTTGGAGAAATCAAAGAATGTTACCTGTGATAGAGGCAACAACATGCAAAAATATCAAGCCATGGTGAAATGTCTACATGCATGGCTAGACCTTAAAGTTGTGGGTAAGGTGAGTGCAAGTGAGTGCATCAGCTCTAGAAAAACACCCAGGAACAACCCCAAAGTCAAACATTCTTATGGGAACTCTCCTTGAGCTCCCTCATAATGACCCCGCCTACTAAGTGCTAGAGGTCAGGATTAATATGTAGAGCCTCAAGTTAAGCATGAAGGAGTTTAGAATTTCTAATGGTGAGGGTTCCTTTTCTAGATTTTGGCTAGACCTTAGGCTACTAAAGAGCAAACTCTAAACCTCAACTAAAAGTGAGTTCAAAAAATGAACCCCCAATAGGTTTGGTGTGCTGGAAAAACACACCACGGGTAATGGCATTAACCGACGAGATCAAGAAGACCAGTACAAACTCCTAAGTGAACAGACATAGAAGGAGGTGTGAAATTGTGTGTGCTATTTGTTTCCACTGTGGGAATTAGAAAGTGAATATTTGATAAAAATCAATAAGTAGGAACTCTTGCTGGAAACTGGAGAGTGGGTTTTAGTTATCAAGTTTCTGATTTTACAGAGGGTGGCACTCAGTATGTAAATGCTGACCCCAAGGTAAGAATTAAACTTTAGGTATTAATTTCATAAGTGGGTCAAAATTTAGGGAGGGACCTCGAAAGGAAAGGAATCAGAAGTTAAGAGTTGATTCCAAAATGAGAATTGAATGTTAAGGATCAATCTCAAAAGAGAGTCGGATGTTAAAGACCGACCTCGAAAGGAAAGGGATCAGATGTTAAAGAATTATTCCAAAATGAGAATCGAAAGTTAAGGATCAATCTTAAGAGAGAGTTGGAAGTTATGGACCGAATCGAAAGGAAAGGAATCAGAAGTTAAGGACTGATTCTAAAATGAGAGTTGAAAGTTAAGGATCAATATCAGGAGAGAGTCAGAAGTTAAGGACTGACCTCAAAAGAAAAGGAATAAGAACTTAAGTATTGATTATGAAATGAGAATTGAATGTTACAGATCAATCTTAGGAGAGAGTTGGAAGTTAAGGACCAACCTCAAAATGAAAGGAATCATAAGTTTAGTACTGATTTCGAAATGAGAATTGAAAGTTAAGGATCAATCTCAAAAGACAGTCGGAAGTTAAGGACCCACCTCAAAAGGAAAGGAATCAGAAGTTAAGTATTGATTCTGAAATGAGAATTGAATGTTAAGGATCCTTCTCAGGAGAGAGTTAGAAATTAAGGACCGAACTTGAATGGAGGGAATCAGAAGTTAAGGACTGATTCAAAATAAGAATTGGAAGTTTAGGATTAATCTCAAAAAGAGGATCAAAGGTTAAGGACCGATCTTGATAGGACGGAATCAGAAGTTAGGAACTGATTACAATATGATAATTGAAAGTTAAGGTTCAATGTCAAGAGAGAGTTGGAAGTTAGGGACCAACCTCGAAAGGAGGGAATCAGAAGTTAGGAACTGATTCCAAAATGAGATTTAGAAGTTGAGGATCAATCTTAAGAAATAGATGGGAAGTTAGGGACCATTCTCGAAAGGAGGGAATCTAAAGTTAGGAACTATTTCCAAAATGAGAATTAAAAGTTAAGGATCAATCTCAAGGGAGAGTCAAAAGTTAGGGACCGATCTCAAAAGAAGGGAATCAGATGTTAGGAACTGATTCCAAAATGAGAATTGAAAGTTAAAGATCAATCTCAAGAGAGAGAGTAGGAAGTTAGGGACCAACCTCAAAAGTAGGGAATCAGAAGTTAAGGACCGATTCCAAAAATGAGAATTGAAAGTTAAGGATCAATCTCAAAAAGAGGATCAGAAGTTAGGGACCAGTCTAAAAAGGAGGGAATCAGGAGTTAAGGACTGATTCAAAAAATGAGAATTGAATTTTACAAAATATTTGTGGTGTTGAACCCATAGATATGTGTCTTGTGAAAAAGGCTGACATTGTTGAGAAAGATATGTGAAATTTTGTGAGGTTTTATGTAGAATGTGAAATTTCATAAGGTTGTGAAGAGTTAATGTAGATAAGAATAGTCGTGTTGCGCGAGTAAAGAGTAAGAGACCTCAAAATCAAGAAAATTGACTCAACAGATTTGTTTTCTTTTCTTGTTATTTTTATCATGTTTAATTTTCAAAATATGCTTTCCAAAATTTAAATTTTGTGGGTTGATTAGTTTTCAAAAGAGTGTATTATTTGAATTTTATTATTAAGTTTTTTATTTTTTTGTTCTTTGTTCATTGTAATCTCAAACCAATGTATGGTTCGTGGCTTTTATCCATCACACCAAAAAGGGCAATTGAACAAACAGACAAAATTTTGAAAGAGATTTCATTAATCTGCTCCAATAAATGTTACAGATTAAGCGTAGGCCAAAGCCTCAAAAAGTACAATTGTGTTGTCCACATCAAAGTACATAAAAAAATATCTCATGCCAAGTACATATCATAGGCTGAGCATTTCTAATCTGCTGTAGCGGAAATGCTGTAAAAAGGGATCCTTGGAGTGTCTGTCCCCAGTGTGGCAAGCTCCTGATCAAGCTGACTTTCTAAGCCACGCTCGAGGACAATAGTTCCCTTTGCATGTACTTAGAGGTACAACCCTCTCATAGCTCATACGGTAGTAGTTTTTCTAACTCTGGATCTGGTTGAAATCCATATGATTTTTGGTTGTTATCCATTTATGGAAAGGTCACGGACACCCTATGGACCTTTTGAACTAGTATTCAACCAACAGGGTAGCGAAATTTCCTCGGACCTTTTGAATTCACCAGAGCCGATAATATCTATTTCTTTTCCAAACAGAATGTTGCTCTTGCTCATGAATGAGACCATGCAGAAAGGCCTCATAAAGTCATGATGGTCAACATGCGGAGGTATACAGTCAAATGATCAAGGGACCAAAAATAGGAAATTCATGGGTTTATGGTTATGAGTGATTGTGGGTGAAGGTGAGTGCAAGTGAGTGCCACCCAGGGTCAACCCTAAAGTCAAACTGTCCTATGGGAACTCTCCTTGAGCTCCCTCATAATGACCTCACCTACTGAATGCTAGAGGTCAGGACCAATATGTAGAGCCTCAAGTTGAGCAAGGAGGAGTTTAGAATTTATGATAGTGAAGGTTCATTTTCTAATTTTCTAAGAATAGTTAATAAGAAAGTCCTATGGCTAGACCTTAGGACACTAACGAGGAAAATCTAAACCTCAACCAAAAGTGAGGTCAATAGTACTTGAGTCTGATGAACTTGGTAACAAGACCGAAGAAGACATTGATGATACCACTTACGACAACACCGGGAGTGAGGAACTAATTCTCGAGAACCATGGTGCACCATTTGCCATCAACTTAGATCTTTCCGACAAAGAAGAAACACCAAAAGATTCGACAATGATATCTCAAGAAGAAAAAAATACAGAGGTGAACTTAAGAAGTGGGAGAGTATTACTCCCAATAATAGCTCTAACAGATAAAGGAAAACAAATATATACTCGAGATGAATTACCTCCACCTCCACCAGTGGAAGAACCACATAACCAAGAGAAAATTAGAGGACCATACAAAGTAGATTACAACATTCTACCTCATCTTAGGAAGTTGCTAGCCTGATTAAGCATCTACGACGCTATGATCCTATCAAAGAAGAGAGAGAGTCTCTGGTTATAGCCTTGCTTGACCCAGAGGTTTGTTTAGCCCATTTAGCCAACACATCATTGTTGACCTCACTTTTGGTTGAGGTTTAGTTTTTTCTCTTTAGTAGCCTAAAGACTAGATGTAGCCATTAGAAATTCTACACTCTTCTCTACTCAACTTGGAGTTCCACATATTGGTCATAACCTCTAGCACTTAGTAGGTGGGGTCACTATGGGGGAAACTCAAGATGAGTCACCCTTAGGACTGCAAAACCTTATGATTGACCCTGGGTGTTGGTCTATGGCTAAGGAACTCACTTGCAAACATTTACACTCACAATCACTCACTACCCTCAACCCAGAATTTCTAGGCTCTGGTCCCTTGATACTTTTGGGAGACTCCTGTAGGTGGTCCCCTAGACCCATTAGCCCTACGCTAGGGTTTGCCTAAAACCACTACTGAGAGGACCCAAAATGGGGTTTCCATTGGTCCATGGCTTATTGATAGTGGTTGGTACCTCAACTCTTCCAAGACACCCAACCTAGCCTTTTGCCCCTCAATTTCACCAAATTACCTGATACCTTTAAGACCCCAAATTTGGCCAAAATTTCGAAATCTAGCCAAAATACCCAACTTGACTCAATACCCAACTTGACTCAAAAAT
>NW_018220131.1:36053-44692 GCF_001263595.1 Phalaenopsis equestris
CCTCTTTGGCCCAAAATTCCAAAAATTTTATAAAATCCCAAAAATTTCCAAAGACTCCCAAATATTCTCAATTTCATTTTACTCAACTATTACATGACCCAATTTGGCCAATTTAACCATCTTTGATCAAAACCCCCAAAATACCCTTTAAAGGCCCATATTTTTCCCAAATCACTTCAAATGTCCATCAATTTGATCCCATTCTCCCCAAATTTCAATCCCAAACTCAAAGTCACCTTCAATATGACCAAAAAAACAAAATCCAAGCTCAATTGATCAATGCTTTTGGCCCCAATTGATCAATGCTTTTGGCCCAATTTTGGCCCTATGACTTGGTTCCAATAAATAATTTTGGCCCTATGGCTTGGTTCCAATAAATTGAACCCATAGTCCACTTAATTGGCCACAATTTTTGTTTAAAAACCTTCATAACATCCCCATACATCAAACTTGACCTTCAATTAGCCTTGGTGAGGCCTCAAATTCACTTGATTTCAATCTAAGTCCAAAATCCCCAATTTTGCCTCAAATTAGTCATGTCCCTAAACTTCACCAAATTGATGGCCTTAGCCCCAAAATTTCCACTCCATCCCTACATGAAATATCTTTACAATATCTCCCTTGATCATGTGGACCATTCAAGTTAGACTTAGCCCAAGGCTAGCCCAACCTAAACCATGTCTAACCCAACATGCCCAAATTGGCCATGTTTAAAAATTGCTCAAATTTACCTACCAATTGAACTCAAAATCACTTCAACCCTTCCCGAAAAATCTTGATGACAATCATCTACACAATGTTAATCAATCAATTGGGTCAATTGACATGGGTAACCTAGCCCATAACCTAGCCCAAACCCAAACTTTGATCACTTAAACCCACATTAGACCTATGCATTAAAGATAGCCTAACTACCCCAAAGTCATCAAATTAACTCCACCTCAGCCATGAATTGGACCCTAGTGACCAGACTAAACCTCTTAAAACCACCTAAACAAAGCCAAGGACCAAAGGTCCCCTAAATCAAGGGATTTAATGCCATATTTTTTTATGCCTTAGATATTTTTTTCCAAAATAAAGCCTAAAATCATTAAATTGTTGTGACATATTCCCCTGGGTTCCCTGAGCTCCTAGCCACCTCTCTCTGGTCGGCTGGCCAGCCTAGTGGCCAGAAAATGGCCAAACCGAGAACCAGCCCAATGGGATTAAACCCAATTCAAACCTAGAGGCCACATCATCCAAATTGAAGCTTAGAGCCTCTCTGCCCTCCACCTAGGCAGCACATTTCGCCCCCCAACTGGCCATGACTGCAAGCCTAAGGCCATTTTTTTTAAAATTCTCCCCTCCACGGCCATGGAGGGAGAGCTGAAAATTACTTTAAGAGATTTCCCTAATTTGATCCCAAAGCCTCTTTAAGACCTCCTCAGTGCAACCCAACCACAACATTGCCCTCAATCTCCTTGCCGAAGCTCAATTTTTTAGCTCAAAACCTTGCCAGAGGAGACAAGACAAAACTCTCCACACCTCTAAACTCCACCAAACTCAAATTCAACTCACCCACACCTTCACAACAGTGAAAGGAGCTAAAGCCCCATCAAATTACCCTCTCACAGAGCCTCTACCATAGCTCTAGACCAACACCAAAATTTGGTCGTGATCAAAATCATATCTAGGCCTCACACCAAAACCAGAGACTCAATCCCTAGCCTCTTTGGATCACAACAAACGTGCCAAGAATCTCTGATCGAAGCTTCACTTCTCAGAGCAAAGGTATAAAACTTCTCTTCCTCCCGAGCACATTTTGATTCTCCATTTAATTAGGCTTAATTTAATTGCATGATTACCATATGGATGTGTTATTATCACTTAGATGAGTCCATAGGATCAAACCCAAAGTGATTTGGTTGAGTCTTGGTCAAGATCTTAGACGGTCATGACGGTCATGGGATCACTCTATCAAGTACGATGACGGGGAGCCATTTGATCAAGCGTGTATCGAATGGATGGAGGAGATCGAGCCAGACAGCGCTTCGGAACATAAACCGCAGGCTGAGTCTGCGCTGAGGTGGATGTCGGCGGCAAATGGGAGCGCGCCACGTGGAGTTTGGAGCTGTCTAGGATCTACATGGCGCCGGGTTGTTTAAATAGATAAATATGGATTTTTCCTATTTATTTAAATACCCCTAACTTAAAAAATTCATTTCTTGGTGTACAAAAATCAAAAAAATAAAAGAAAAATACCCTCTTGCTGAGTAAACAGAGGAGAATAATGCGAAAATAACTTTAAGTCCATGTGATGCATATTTTTTTTAATTAATTAAACACTGATTTGAATATTTTGATTCTCCATGCATGTAGATTTATCACCATAGCTTGAATTTTTGGGCTTGAATTTTTGGCATGTTGTAATTTTTGGCATGTTGTAGCCTCTGTCAAGGGGAACATTCTCTGATTTTTCTAAAGTCAGGGAGGTCCCTAGATAGAGAATAACATTTTTCAAGTTTATGTGCATTATTTACTTTAAAATATTCATGAAAATTAGCATGTTCCTTAAGAAAATCCAAGAAAATTTTGGAAGGTTTATGATGACCAGATAACCCTTAGGAAAATTTCTCATAAGTCAAGTCATTCAAAATACACCTAATCTTCACAAACCCTAAATCTATAAGATAATTAATTTTGGAAAAGACAAACAACTAAATGACTTGATATTTGAGCTCCACTATTATTTAAGATCTAGAAAACTCCCCATAAAAAATTCAAAGCATTTTGAGTCCATTTGATGGCCTAAATTGGTTTTTCAAGTTAAATATCTTTTTTGGCATTTAAATGATCTTTTAAAATCAAAATATAACTAAAAAATTTATAAAAACTTATTTTTCGAGTTACCCGTGATCAGGGGTATTTTATAAAATTAAAATGATATTTAAAATAAAAACTTGAGTTTTAGCCTATTTTAAATAATTAAATAATTAAAAATCCCTAAAAATCACAAAAATAATAAAATTCGTGGAAATGTTCTAAATTGTTTCCTAAGCACTTAAGAACAATTAGAATATTTTTCCTGATTTTATAAAAAAATATATTGAATTTCAAAGCTTAAAAATAATTTTTAAAGGCAAAAATGGGTTTTCACTAAAAATAATATCAATAAATTAAATGAAATTCAGAAAAATATAAAATCTTCTCCTTTGAGTTCTATGACCTCAGGACGACTTTTCAAAATACAAAACCTAATTTTACCTATTTGAAATATTTTATATCTAATAAATACCTTAAAATTTAAAATAATTCTTAAAATTTAAATAAAAATTAAAAAATCATGAAGTTTGGTCCAAAGGATTCTTTAGTCTAGGTCTACCTCCAGTAAAAATGTCAATGGATTAGGATTTAGCTTGGTCAAGTTAGGAATTTTCTTTGAAAAGTCCTATTTTTGCATAAAAATAATCATATAAAATAAATTAAATTTTGAAAAATTTCATTTTCTCCTCAGATGTTTTAATTTACCCATGAATGAGGTAGGATAAAAATTTCAAAGTGATTTGAATTGAATTTGACAAATTATGAAGTGTTAGAGCCTTAGGTGAAAATGTGTAATTTTGAAAATTTAGCCTTAATTAACATTTAGGCTTAATTTAAAGAGGGAAATGGGTAACCTCTGATCTTAATTTGGATATTTGAAACATTAGGGGTTAATTGGTAGAAAACAACCTCATTTTGCCAATCGAAAAGAGAAGTTAATAAATTTCTAAATTATTAAAATTTGGAAGTTTATTAAAATTAAATGATCATAGATTTAGGGGTATGATTTTAGGTGTTAATAATTAATCAATTTAATAACCCTATTTTTATGTTCAAATAAAATTCAAATCATAAATTATGACCACCTAAAGCTTAATCTTTTCAAAGCAAATTAAGACACTCACCTAGGTCTTAAGGGCTTAGTAGTGAATTAGGCTAAATCAACTTTCATTTAAATAAGAATTAGAAAAGTAAACATCATTTAAAATCAAAACAACTTTCAAACACTACAAGCCCAATTATAACCAAAATTTGGCTAAGTGTTGCAATAACACTAACCTCTTTAAGGGTTTTCACCCACATAATTTTTAAAATTAAATTACAGATGATAATTACCTTACTCTTAGGGATAATTGAGGCATCAATGTTCATTGAGCATTAGGGTGTTTTATAGGATGAATTATTAAGCAACATAATAAATTTAAAATAACTCAAGATTTTCCACCAAGCAGCAAGAGAGTAGTACGAACCTGCTTCTTTCTCTAGATCTATTAGATACCTCGGAGATCTACTAAACTTAATATATTTTGCTTGGCAACATCATACTTAATTAAAATCCTAATGAGCCACCAAGATATGACCTAGGGTTAGATAGGTTGTCAAAATTTTACTTCCCTGTCACATATAAACTGCTTAAACATGCCTTTTGAGTTTCAGGTGGTGGAACGAGAAGACTCGCCAGGTATGCTTTTACAGTTTTCAGCGTTGTCTTTCTTGTACTTTCATACTGTACTTTTATACCTGCAAATTTGCATGCTAAACAACGATGCCACCCTGCATGAATACTAAAATTATCAGGATAGCCACAAAACTAAAACTGAAACCAAAACTAAAATCAAACAAGATAATATTCACTGCCACAACATTCAAAATATAAAACAACTCAAAATTTAATCACAAACATCACACAAAACAATAATTACAACTAAATTAAGATGTCTCCATCGGATGATCGGGAATCCCTTGGAGGAGGTAACCTACAGTTGCTAACGAGGCTTCCTACGATCTAAATGAAATTATGGAACTCATTAAGTTGAGTTTAGTAAATTAATTTGGACTATGTGAATCCAATAGAAAATAGTGGTGCCAGAACGGGAGAACCGTAGGATACTAACCGGTGTCGCTCTAATCAACTTTAACATGTCCCTAATAAAAATTTAAAGAACTTCAACAATAGGGCCACCTGATTTGACATTACAACTTGACACACTAGAAAACTTAAAATCGTCGTGGCAAGGAGCTTGGAGATAGCATGGTTGGTAGCACGACCATCTTCAACAGCAAAACCTGTCTTCCCCAGCTAAACCATTCTTCCTTCCTTAGACTTAAACAACAAAGCCATAGGAGTTTGAGGTTTCTTGCTTATGCAACGTAAATCCTCATCTTATGTTTAGGCCTTTGTACAACCCTGCTATACAATATAAGCCCTAACTCATCTTAGGATTTCAAGGTTGTCATCCATCATGACCTAAATCCTCACATCTTTCAAGCTATTTGTGTGATAGTTTCACAAGAATGTAAGCCCTAACTAATAAAATTGGTAGAATAAAACATCTAAATATTTCTTCTCAAAACTGAAGCCAAACATTAGGATAGCTTGGTAAGTCACTGAGGCTCTCCTCTGGATCCATGTCATCCCCTAGTTGTTCCTCCTTTGAACTCTACAACAAAATGTTCCAAATTTGAACTAATCCCCTTTCACACCTCTTTGTGTGATTTCATTGAAAAGTCCTATCTATTTGAAATTCTTGAATATAATATTTCCTGATTTTTATCGAGAGACTTCTTAGGTGACTTTGGTCATTTAAGATGTAATTAATTATAGGGGCTTTCCCTTATAGGAAGCATGTCCTAACCCAGCTTAATATAAACCCTATTTAATTCTTTATATTAAATAGGGAAATTTGTCGGCAAATATAAAGGTTTCACAAACCAAACGGATGTCATATATTCCTTAGTTTATTTGATCGAGCCTCATTCTCAAGTATTGAATTTATCCTTCGGAATAGATACAGGATTTGAGGTACAATGCTCTTTCATTTAAACAATGAAAAATATGGGGTCAGTTTGATTTCATATTTTTCTAAAACTAAATATATATGTAAATTAAACGTCCCTCCAAAGCGAGCGACGGGATTTCAAGCAAAAATAACGCCGACAGCTTCTGGCGACTCCACTGGGGGCAAGCTTTTTTCTTCATACAAATCAAGAAATATTATCTTCACACCATTGGTAATATGTCCATGTCCCTCTCTAACTAAATTACCCTTCTTCTGTTGGCATACTTTACCCATTTCTCTCTTGGGAAAGTACGGTTAACTCTTTGGACTTCAGGACGAGCTGTTCAACCATCATTGAACAGAGGAGTTCTGAAGGCCATTAAGGACTCTTTAAATTTTCATGTAGGGTCGAACCCCAATAGGTGTGTCGGTGGACTCGTTCCACCAGAGCATTGTCTGCCCCTAAAAGGGTCCCGGACTGGATACTTCCCATCTCCATTCCAAATTTGATTTGCTATTCTGCAAATTTAACCAAATCGTGTTGTGTTGCGCGCGCTTTAAAATTTCCTTATACTAATTAAATTTTACACTTTTTCCTAAAAAAGATTTTAAAATACCCTTAAATTAAGACCCGCCCGGTCTACAGATCAACCTCTACTTTCAGTGCTTGCACTAAAAAATTATGAGGTTTTTGGCCATATAGCTAGCCCCGAAACTTTCTGTTTTCAAGCCTATTGCAATGGCCTACCCAACGCTGACCTTTTCCTGCAACCTCGCTCCTACCATCAAATTTGGAGCTGGATTTGAAGATCTCCAGGTCATCCTTGGGAAAGCCCCATTTGTAGTGATGAAGATTGCCGCTCTGAAAATACAAGAACCATCTACTGAATTCAGTTTGAACTGCCTTCAAGACTTCCCTACTTGCAAGAAATCTAAAACTACTGCCATCGCGACACCCGCCAAACTTGCTAGCCTCGGTGCTGCTAAGGGGAAATAAGTAATGATTAATGAGGATCCGATTGACGGATTAACTGTCCCACAACTCGTGTTTGAAATTGTATCAAGTTCGAGGACTGTACCGCTAACCCGAAATCAAAAGAGGAACCGTAACAAAAAAGTTTGGAGGGCCATTAAAGCCCAGACTCCCAAGGAGACACCCGTTGAGGAGGAGCCTCATCAAGATGAAGAAGTGTTATGAGAAATTTATCCACTCCTACAAGGGAGTAGATTCCATGCTCTGACGGATACCGATGGTTACGAGAGTATCCGGAGAATCGCTGCCGCATTACCACCACTTCATGGACACGGTGAGGAGAGAAAGAAGTTCACTCCTATCACTCAAGTTAGTGCAACTTTCAAAAGGCTTGCTACCAAAGAAGGATGTTCAGTTAGTGAGTTGCTTAAACGAGTGGGAAAAGCAATTTCCCCTCGCATGAAGAAGGAAATTTTGAAGGGCGTCAAATCTGCCAAACAGTCCCATAAATCAACTAGAGTGCCACCTACTCACATCCCCGTTTGGTTCCATTTAGGGAACAGAGTTGATAGTGCAGTGATTATTACTGATTACACTGCCACGTGGACCACAGGCCGTCGACCGATTAAGTCAAGACCGGGTCCAAAAATCTTACCCGCCCCCATTATGGAGATACTTCTATAATTCCAAAGGCAAAGATAAGACGATTACCTGACACTGTAGCCGGTCTACACCGCGGGGAGCAGTCGACATACTGATGTTTCTACTGAAACACTCCATCCTGAGACATCATCGTCGAAAAGAAAAAGGTATGGGTACCCAAGGTCACCGCACCGATACAGTCCAGTGTGCCCACGGGGCAAAAATAAGAAATGAAACCAGGGTCTGAGATATCTAATATCATTGCAAAAATAGTCAGCGAGATGGAGGAAGAAGTAGAGGATATCCATTAGGGTCCTCCAGATCTTAAAGCGATCAAGGAATTAATATTTGAAAAGAGTATTGAGAAACTCATGATCGAGATTTTCAAGTTAGCTCGAGAGCATGGAGTTTTCATTGATAGTAATGATGAGGATTTTGATTACAATGATTACTTGGAGGAAGATTTCATGGATGTACATGTAATTGAAACCAAAGCCACCACATCTGCCCACAAGGCTCAACCTCACACTGAAGAGAACGCCTTAGATGAACTGCATAGGGCTGTCCTCCTAAGGGATGTGCAAGTTAGTCTATTAGAGAAAAGAATAGAAGAGATGACTGCAGCTATGACCGCCATGGACACTATTCAGAAGCAATCACAAGTACCGCAATTGGCTTCTCCAGAGATTAATCAGCCAGAAATCATACACATCAAAAATAAAAGGAGAGAGGTTTCTTCAGCAAATAGAGACGAGCAACATAGAAATGATTTTCCATAAGGTGCCCTGCCGGAAAAGAAGTTCAAGTAAATGGTTGAACAAGTACGAGACGCCTTAACCCTATCTAAGGGTGGTGCATTGGTTTCAAAGGGTAGACCTTACGTGGAGGAATTTGATGTCGTGCCTTTCCACAAGGGTTTTGTAGCCCCAAACTTCAAGATATTTGATGGGACTAGAAATCCCAAACAAAATATAGCACATTTCTGAGCCAGCTGTGGCAACACGAGAAATTGTGAAGCTCAACTCTTCCAGCAGTTCGTCAGGAGCTTGTCAGGAATTGCTTTCGACTGGTATGCTGACTTGCCCAACGAATCAGTCAAAAAACTTTTTGTGTTGGAACAAATTTTTGTGAAAAGATTTGTCGGAGCACAGCATCATGTGTCTATTGGAGAGCTCAAGATGGAAAAGCAAAAGCCTAGCGAAACCTTGGTGAAACCTTGGTAG
>NW_018220131.1:44719-58784 GCF_001263595.1 Phalaenopsis equestris
ATTTTGAGGTGGAGAAACCTTAGCATGAAATGTAAACTAGGAACATCGAAACATCATGCGATTGAAATTTTACTCAAGAGCATTCATGGGCCAGTAGCTTTCATGTTCAAGGGACTCACCATCAAATCCTTCCAGAAACTGCTCAGAAAAGCCAGCAGTCTTCAAGAGGAGATTAAGCACATGGAGCCACACGAAAAGGCTAAGGTGACCAAAGTGTTCAAAAAGAAATCAGGAGTAGTGGCGACCGTCGACAAATGAAAGCAACCGATATAAATATATGCAGAAGAGCATCGCTAGTCTTCATCACAATACTCTCAGAAACAGAATAGTTAATCCAACCAGTGACTGCCTCGAGAGGGATCACCTCGAAAAGGAGATAAGAAAATGTCCCTGTCAGAGCGATGTAAGATGGTGTATTCTTTCAAAGAGGAAGCTATACATAAAATATTCAGAAGTCTGATGAAGAAGCCAAAATTCAAACTACCAGATCCAAAGAAGCCCGAAGAGGTGGATAGGAAGAATGAACCAAATTATTGCCCATACCACCGGTTTCTTGGGCACACTATAGAGAAATGCTTCGTCTTTAAAGACTGGCTCGAGAAGAACCTTAAAGAAGAGAACATAACAATCCCAAAAGAATATTTAAAACAACCTGAAAAGGGTTCCATAAATATGGATTCGATCGAGCCAATTTCCCCAATTGATCTGTATACTGGAACAGATGGATGGAGTACAACTGGGGATGAACTCAAGAGGGTCCTTAATCAAATACAAGATTCATTGTAACAAGCTTCTACAAATACTGAATAAGAATGGAATGAGGTTTGTAGCAGATCATCCAAGAAAATATTGAACAAGATCCAGTCTGCATCAAAACAAACCTCCACTCAGAGTTCGCAACATACCAAGCCTGAGATGAAGGTTTCGTCAAGAGATCCACCATCGTCAAGGACAAAGAAGAAGAAGAGAAGTGTCACTACAAAGATTGATAGCACGGGGGGAGGATAGGGGCTGCCTCTACTAGATTTGTTATCTCGGATTCAGGGAAGAAAATCCTCAAAGCTCTGACTTTGTATGATTATCTTTTTCTCCCTCCAGGGTCTTATGAATAAAATGATTGTGATTTTAGCTACGTTTTAATAGTTTCTAGTGATAAAGTAACTGATTATGCCTAATCTAGCTTTAATCTTGATCCCCAAAATGATCCTCAAATCGTACTTGAGTCTGATGAACTCGTTGTCAAGTCCAAAGAATTAATGACACCGCTTATGATAGCACCGATAACGAGGAGCCAATTCTCGAGCATCACGGCACACTGCTTACCATCAACATAGATCTTTTCGATGAAGAGGAAGAGACACCGGAAGATTCAACAATGATATTTCAAAAAGAAGAAATCACAGAAGTTACCTTAAGGAGTTGAAAAGTGTTACCACCAAGAACAGGTCCAACAGACAAAGGAAAGCAGATAATGAATCGAGAAGAGAAACCTCCACCTCCACAAGTGGAAGAACCACATAATCAAGATAAAATCGAAGGATCATACAAAATAGACTATAACGTGCTAGCTCATTTAAGGAAGTTGCCGACCCGATTAAGCATCTGCGACGCTCGACCCTCTGATCATGTCAAAAGAGATGAGAGAGTCTCTGATTACAGCTTTGATTGACCCAGAAATTTGCTTAGCTCAGTTGGCCAGCACATCCTCAGATGAATTTTGTTCATTGAAAGAAAAGCCTGGGGGACCCCTCACAGATGAATACATGATGTTCGGTACCGCCAACCACAATCGTCCGCTCTACATCTCCGTCAACATCGGTAGATATATATTATCCAGAGTTTTAGTGGATCCAGGAGCCTATCTTAACTTGATGAGCCTACAAACATTGGTCTATTTAGATATTGAAGCTCAAGAGCTTACGACTTATAAAATGATGTTAAGAGGATTCAACCAAAATGGAGAAACACCCCTTGGATCAATTACATTACTTATGAAGGTTGGAGAACTCGTGACAACCGCTAAATTTCATATCATCGACGCCGAGACCTCTTTTAACGCTCTACTAGGTCGACCATGGATTCATGAGCACAATATGGTTCCATCATCTCTACACCAGTGCATCAAATACTGCAAAGATGGTCAAGAAAATTGCATCAAAGGAGACCTACAACCATTTTCAGAGCATGATGTTTGTATCCATGAAGATGCTGCCTACTACGCGCCTCCAAAGAAGACCATCTTCTCTCGTTAAGTTATCACAAATAAAGATGAAGATTCAGAAAAATTACAAAGAGGAGGCCATTCAACACCATCTCAACGATCTTCCACCACTCCCTTACAATGAGTTGGTGAACACCCGAGGTCGAGGCCAGGGACGTGGTTGAGAAAGGATCAATTTAATCATTGAACGAACTAGGCCAACTATCAACATTAGTAATGAAGACAGTTCTGAAGATGAGTTAATGATGACAAGATGAGAGAAACCTTAGTACGAGATATCTTTAGAGGATGCAGAAAAGAATGAATATGAAACAATGTATGATCGGATAAACCACTATGTGAATGCTATGACCCTCACTCCGATTCTCCATCAAAAGGTCGAGAGTTTAGAGGTCAAGGAAGGCTGTAGCGCTGGTTCAAATCCGATCAAGTTTTACTGTGCTTCTACCTCTACTGAGCTTGAAAAACATGTAAATTTAGATGATGATTCTAATGAATTAATGGAATTACCTTTTGGTTACTTCTCACCTTGTGTTCAAAAGTTAATTCAACAGGGACACTTACCAAAACAAATGCCAAAAGATAAAATTTCAACTTTTTGAAAAATTATGGAATGGTAAAAGTCGAACTCTGAATTCAAAAGAGGGTCTCAAATTTGGTACAATCAGACCAGTCGATGATTCTGAATTTTGCATGGTTGTTACTGGTGAGTAAGAAGAGGATTGCCTCGATATAGAGGATGACTCTACTGATCAACTAATAGAAGATGCTCCCCCGAAATTTAAGGAGGAAATTAAATCTACCATTGATGAATTGAAAGAGATTAACCTCGGGACTGAAGAACAACCCGACCCACATTTATAAGTTCTCTACTCAGTGACGAAGAATATGCAGAATTGATCAAACTATTAATAGAATTCAAAGATTGCTTCGCATGGAGCTATGATGAAATGTCAGGACTGTTAGCAGAAGTTATAGTCCATAAGCTCGGGGTGGACAAGAATATAACCCCAGTAAAACAAGCTTCCAGGAGAATGCGCCTCAAAGTAGAACAACAAGTCATAGCCGAGGGGAAGAAATTAATAGACGCCATCTTTGTAAAAGAAGAGCAGTACCCCATATGGTTGGCTAATATTGTATTTGTTAAGAAGAAAAATGGACAGATCCGTTTTTGTGTTGACTTCAGAGATTTGAATAAGGCATGCCCAAAAGACGAATTTCTACTACCCATACCAGATCGCTTCAATACATGAAATTTTCTTCTTCATAGACGGATCATCGGGATACAACCAAATCAAGATGGATCCCAAGGATGCAACACTTATAGCTTTCAAAACACTGATTGGAATTTTCTGCTACACAGTGATGTCGTTCGGCCTAAAGAACGCCGGAGCAACATATCAGCGTACAGTGATGAAGATTTTTGACGACTTCATTCACAACCAAGTAGAATGTTACGTAGATGATTTGGTCATCAAAAGTAAACAAAAAATGGACCATTTGTATGATTTGAGGATTGTGTTTGAATGGTTATGACGATATGACCTTAAAATGAACCCCTTAAAGTGCTCCTTTCGCGTTACCTCTAAGAAATTTTTGTGATTCGTTTCCCGTCATTGGGGTATTGAGATCGACCCATATAAAATTAAAGCTATCTTGGAAATGCCTCCTAAAACTTTAAAACAACTACGTTCCTTCCAAAGGAAGTTGGCATATCTGATACGCTTTATTTATAAACTCTCAGGTAGGTGTCAGCCTTTCTCAGCATTAATTAAATAGGACGCCAGATTTATTTAGGAAGAGAAGTGCCAGCGGGCCTCTGTGGAAGTTAAACTATATTTAATGACACCTTTTGTCTTGGCAGCCCCTATCCCAGGAAAACCTCTGATACTTATACCGTGGCTTTAGATGACTCTCTTGGAGCCCTCTTAGCCCAAGTCAATGATGAAGGTAAAGAAAATGTACTCTACTACTTACTCTACTACTTGAGTTGTCGAAAATGTACTCTACTACTTGAGTTGTCGTCTAATACCGACGGAGATAAGGACATTACCTATTGATAAACATTGTCCGGCGTTAATTTTCGCCGCCCAAAAGGTTAGACATTACATGCTTTTTTAAAAGATTACCCTAATTTGGAAAGTTAATCTATTGCAATATCTGATGACCCGACCAACACTCTCCGGACATTTAGCAAGATGGTCAATGATCTTATTGCAATTTGATATAACTCTTTTGTTCCCCTCCGTGCTATCAAGGGACAGATACTAGCAGACTTTCTCGATGCACACCCACTATCAGCTAAGTCCTCTCTCAACGACGAGCTACCAGACGAGCAAATACTATAAATGGAGTTCTCCAGTGCACAACGCTGGGAGATGTACTTTGACTGTGCTTCGTCAGCCAGAAAAGACAAAGGATTAGGCACAGTTATATCAGGCAAAGTAGGGATTCATTTGATCTTTATCACGCCAGATAAGGGTATGTTGAGTTTCTCATACCACCTAACAGATCCGTGTACTAATAATGAAGCAGAATATGAATCTTTAATCATCGGGTTAGAGTTGGCAATCTTAGGCAATCTCAATGCATATAACAAACATTATCATCTATGGAGACTCCCAACTCGTCATCCAGCAAGTCACCGGACAATACAAAATTTTTAAACCAAGGTTAACAGAATACCATCAGTACACGATGAAGCTCTTGGAGAAGATTCTTGATGTGATTTTCTACCGGATTCCTATGGGAGATAATGCCCATGCCAACGCTCTAGCAAAACTTGCTAAGGAAATGGAATGTCCCCCAGTGGATTCCATTCAAGTCATGGTGCAAGAAAGACGAGTCTTGTCTCGGATCGACTTTGAAACTCTACACAAGCTTGGAAAAGAAGAAATGATTAATACAGTTGCAGACATCAACAAAGATTGACGCAAGCCATTAATAGAATATTTGCATACTGGAAAGCTGCCAGAGGACAAGTCTGAGGAACATCACTTCACAAGAAGGGCCATGTCTTACGCTCTGGTGAGAAATGTTCTCTACTGAGAGAAGATCAATCGACCAGATGTGGCTGTGTTGTTTGAGCAGAGCCTAAGCACAGAATATTGCCAAAGAGGTACATGCCAAATTGTGTGGTGCTCACCAGTCAGGGCCAAAAATGAAAATGTAGATCAAAAGACTCGGATATTATTGGCCAGCAATGATGTCTGATTGCATGGATATAGCCAGAAAATGTCACAAATGTCAAGTGCATGGGGTGTTCTTACACCAGCCTCCAAATTTGCTACACCCAGCTGTTGCCTCGTGGCCATTTGAGTGTTGGGACACGAACATAATAGGTCTGATAGACCCTCCATCTTCCAAAGGATACAGGTTTATACTTCATGCTACAAATTATTTCTCCAAATGGGCAGAGGCAGTACCGTTATGTGAGGTTATGACACAGAACGTCCTTCAATTTTTCAAAAGCCAAGTCGTCTATCATTTTGGAGTACCGCTAAGAATAATTTTCGACAATGAGACAGCTTTCAGAAGCACAAAGATCAACAATTTTGTCAAAAGACATGAGATAGATTGGAGATTTGGAGATAGTGATAGATTAGAGATACTCTATGATTTACTATCCCAGAGCAAATGGCCTGACTGACGCTTTCAACAAAACACTGGTATAGATTTTGAAGGAAGACACTGGATGAAAATAAAAGGGATTGGCACAACAAGCTATTAGAAGCTTTGTGGGCCTACCGAATGACGAACGACTTTCAAGACTCCCACAAGACTCCCACTCAGTGTACACCGTATATGCTCGTGCACGGAGCCGTGGTCGTGCTACCGCTAGAAATCCAAACACCATCTCTCAGAGTCGTCGGTGCCACTCAACTCATGGAAGAAAGTGCAAAACTCAGACTTCAAGAACTGGAAAGTCTTGAGGGAAAATGACTATAAGCACAACAACATTTGGAGCTTTACCAAGCGAAGATGGTACAAGCCCATGACAAATTGGTCCGCCCAAGGACATTCAAAGTTGGTGAGCTCATACTCGTGCTCAAAAGGACTATTCTTGCACGCTGCAAAATAGGTGGAAAATTCTAGCTGACTTGGGAGGGAAATTTTTCATTGAAAAGGTCTACACAGGAGGAGCCTACCAGTTAGTGGACTTCCAGGGCAAAAGACCCATGTTACCAATTAATGTACGATATCTGAAAACCTATTACGAAACCTGATGCTGCTTGCCTTCACTTGCTTTGAAACTTTGAAACTTTGATTGTTTTGGGGTTATCAATGTGGCCAAATGTCTATGACCGGGTGCAACTTTTTTAAGCAAATTTTTTAATTAACCTCAATATAATGAATTTTTTTAGAAAGAAATTTTAAACTTCAAATTTTCTCCTTTCCACTTTTGAGTATAATGTTCCACAAAAATTTAACAAAACTCATACATAAAGTAAATGATTCATTTCACTAAAATAAGAAAAAATTCACTTCAATAAATACTTTATTTGGTTCTTATTCATGAAAAGTTTCGGCCCATTGACATTTTTCCTGTCGTCTGCAGAAAAATGTTGGGACAGAGGCTGATCTTTGCTTTCAAGAATGGTTGGAGCCTCGCACTAAATGAGGAAATGGCACCGCAAGGTGCTGCCATAGATTTCAACATGGATTTTAACCAGGTTGACATGGACTATGAAGGTCCTCTCATGGACGTAGTTAGCTGCAAAGAGAAAGAGGGATTGCCTTCACTACTGAGGGTGACTGCTAAAGATAATGTATAACACAAGGGCAAGAACGTGATAACACCACAAGATCTGATGGAAGGGTCTAACTGTCTGCCTTCCATGGTAGCTACACAAGTCAAGGGCCTAGTCGCCGCCAATAATCAATGACTGCCAAGTACTTCGCTTCGCAGGATGCAGCGTAGGAACGCCAGCTGCAAGAAGTAGAGATCTTTTCTACGACATGAACACAAGCGTCAGAGAGAGATGAACCACTTGCTCACCCCTATTCCTGAGGGGCATATTTATGATCCAGACCTGAAAGAAACTTCTTCTGACCCACCCACCACAGATGAAGAACCAGGATTCATGACAGAGTCAGATACACTTTCAGTTTCAGATGTTTTGTGCAATGGTTACCCAACATGCAACTTTGAAATACTGGCCGGGACATCTGCCACGGGCGCATTTGTAGAATGCTTGGATTGCAATGTTTTACATTTACAGCATTTCAGTATATTGGAAGTGTACACCTCAAGCATCGATGGGTCTCAGACTTCAGATTTTATGACGGATGAGCAATACGTCCCACTAGGGACATATCAGTATGTACAATGGAGCCCAGGGTCGTACATCCCGCTAGATGCCGAGTCTCGTATTCCAGATCAACCAGCACTAGTTTGGGTTCCTGCCAATGCTCGAAGGTAGGAACGCCCACAACAGCTATCGACCCCTAGTAAAATAGAGTACTACAAGATAAGTAAAGTAAATAAAAGAGAATTTGAATTTTATGAAAGAAGTTCAAGGAAAATTTGTCAACATACTTGAAGGCCTGGAGCTGTATACCAGGGTTTTCTCTGAGAGTGATGAAAGAAGCATTTTGGACTGTATCTTTGATTTAAGAGATAGAGGCTTAGCGGACCTAATCATGGAACGAACATACTCTGAGCTAAAGAAATGGATGAGAGGAAAAAGGAGAATCACCATTCAGTGCGGCTGCTATTATAACATCACAAATGACAGATAGGGGAATCCGCCTGGGATCCTCAGACACGATCAAATAGATCCGCTACCGCCAATGATAAAGTGGATGATTAAAACAAAGGGAGTATTCTGCCTACTACCTGCATTCCAAATAGTTGTATTATCAACATCTATGAATAGGGTGATTGTATTCCTCCACACATTATGCATCATGATTTTGTAAGATCCTTCTGCAGGGTCTCATTTCTGAGCAAGAGCAATATTTTATTTTGGAAAGAAATCTATATTGTCGGCCCTGGTGAGCTCAGAGGTTCTATGGAGATTCCTCCACCAGTCATTTCAGTGCTCATTCTTAAAGGCAACGGTGAAGATGTCGCCAAACATTGCATTCCAGGGGTACAACACCGTAGGATGTCCGTGACTTTCCGCAGAATGGATGACAGCAAAATACCATACAGATTCCAGTCAGACCCGTAACTGGAAGAGCTACTGTTGTACTAGCTATGAGAGGGTTGTACCTCTAAGTACATGCGAATGGACTCTTATCCTGGAGCATGACATAGAAGGTCTGCTTGATCAGGACCTCGTCGTACCTGGTACAGATGGTCAAAGGGTTCACTTTTTTTTATAAAGCAACATGATATGTATTTGATATACTTAGCCTACAATGTATTCATGGCATAAGATGTTCTGAATGCATTTCAACATGGACTATATATTGTACCTTTTTAGACGTCAACCTATGTTTGATTTGTAACATCTTGATTGAAGCAGATTAATGGAATGTCTCTTAAAATGTACCTTTTTTGTCAGTTGCATTTTTGTGCGATGGATGAAAGCCACGAACCACGTGTTGGTTCAGAATTTCAATAAATAATGAATGAAACAACAATTTGTTAACAATAAATAAAATTTAAATAAAAATAATCACCAACGAATAAATAACAAAACAAATTTCTTTTGAAAGTCAACCAACTAAAAGTAAAACTTTAAAAACATAATTTGAAAAATTAAATGTGATAAAAACAACAAGAAAAGCAAACAAATCTGTTGCGTGAATTCTCTCATTTTTGGAGTTCCTAACTCTTTGTGCGCACAACCATCTATATCTGCATTAACTCTCTTCACATCCCCACAGAATTTCACATTCTACGCAAGACCTCACAAAACTCTGTAAATCTTTTTCAAAAAAATGAACATTTTTACATGACACATTTCTGTAAATTCAACATCACAAACTCTCTACATTATTTTAATATGACTCTTAGGAGTCAGTACCCAAATTTTGACTCCCCATGTCCGAGGATCGGTGTGAAGCCCCTTGCAATGCATGTTAAGGCTTTCGATTTCTTCAAATTTTAAATTTTCCAAAAATCGGTGTGAGGCCCCCTTCAATGGATGTTAAGGCTTCTATTTCCTTCAAATTTCAAATTCTATGAGGATTGGTGTGAGGTCCCCTTCAACGGATGTTAAGGCTTTCGTTTCCTTCAAATTTTAAATTCACCGAGGATCGATGTGAGACCCCTTTCAATGGCTGTTAAGGCTTCCGATTCCTTCAAATTTCAAATTCTCTGAGGATCGGTGTGAGGCCCCCTTCAATGGATATTAAGGATTCTTTTTCCTTGAAATTTCAAATTCCCCAAGGATCGGTGTGAGGCCCCCTTCAATGAATGTTAAGGCTTCCAATTCCTTCAAATTTCAAATTCCCCGAGGATTGGTGTGAGGCCCCCTTCAATGGAGGTTAAGACTTCCAATTCCTTCAAATTTCAAATTCTCCGAGGATAGGTGTGAGGCCCCCTGTAATGGATGTTAAGGCTTTTGTTTCCTTCAAATTTCAAATTCTCTGAGGATCGGTGTGAGGCCCCCTGCATTGGATGTTAAGGCTTCCGATTCCTCCAAATTTCAAATTCTCTGAGGATCCGTGTGAGGCCTCGTGCAATTGATGTTAAAGCATCCAATTCTTTCAAATTTCAAATTCCCTGAGGATCGGTGTGAGGCACCCTACAATGGATGTTAAGGCTTCTGATTCCTTCAAACCTCAAATTCTCCGAGGATCGGTGTGAGACCCCGATCGGTGTGAGACCCCCTTTTGAGACCCCCTTTAATGGATGTTAAGGCTTCCGATTCCTTCAAATTTCAAATTCCTCGAGGATCAGTGTGAGGCCCCCTTCAATGGATGTTAAGGCTTCTGATTCCTTCAAATTTCAAATCCTCCGAGGATCGGTGTGAGGCCTCCTCCAATGGATGTGCTTCGGATTCCTTTAAATTTCAAATTCTCCGAAAATCGGTTTGAGGCGCCCTTCAACGGATGTTAAGGCTTCCGATTTCTTCACATATTCTATTCACTGATTTCCCAAAAATTTACATGTGTAAATGTGCATATTTTTTTGCATAAACACATATATTTTCTTGTTACCTCTTGAGTTGGATGAGAGTCGCAGTGCTTTCCTTCTCAATGTAGCACACATATTCTCTTGTCACCGCTTGGGTTGCATGTGAGTCCTAGTGCTTTCTTTCCTAACGTCGCACACACATATTTTCTTGTTACCTCTTAAGTTGGATGTGAGTCCCAGTGCTTTCCCTCTCATTGTAGCACTCATATTCTCTTGTCACCGCTTGGGTTGGATGGGAGTCCTGGTGCTTTCCTTCCTACCTCCTAACGTGACACACACATATTTTCTTGTTACCCCTTGAGTTGAATGTGAGTACCGGTGCTTTCCTTCTCAATGTAGCACACATATTCTCTTGTCACCGCTTGGGTTGGATGGGAGCCCCATTGCTTTCTTTCCTAACGTGACACACACATGTTTTCTTGTTACCTCTTGAGTTGGATGTGAGTCCCAGTGTTTTCCTTCTCAATGTAACACACATATTTTATTGTCACCTCTTGGGTTGGATGTGAGTCTTGGTGCTTTCCTTCCTAACGTGACACACACATATTTTCTTGTTACCTCTTGAGTTGGATGTGAGTCCTAGTGCTTTCCTCCTCAATGTAGCAGATATTTTCTTTGGAGCCGGATGTGAGCCTCTGTGTTTTCCATCTCGATTTGGTCCTCCTACACAATCCTATTCTCATCTTTTGAAATAAATTTTAAGAACACCTTAAATGGACTATGGCATCTGATTCTTATTTCGGGATTGATACCCAAATTTCAATTCAAACCTCGGGGTCAGCACTTATATACTGATTCCCATCCTTTATGAATACCCAAATTTCTTCATGACAATTATCTACACAATGTTAATAGATCAATTGGGTCAATTGACATGACTAACCTAGCCCGAACCCAAACTTTGATCACTTGAACCCACATTAGACCTATGCATTAAAGATAGCCAAACTACCCCAAAGTCATCAAATTAACTCCACCTCAGCCATGAATTGGACCCTAGCGACCAACCCCTAGTGACCAACCTAAACCTCTTAAAAACACCTAAATTAAGTCATGAACCAAAGGACCGCTAAATCAAGGGATTTAATGTTATATTTGCTTAAGCCTTAGATATTTTTGCAAAAATAAAGCCTAAAATCATTAAATTTCAGTGACATATTCCTCTGAGTTCCCTGAGATCCTAGCCACCTCCCTCTGGCCGGTCGGCCAGCCTAGTGGCCGAAAAAAGGCCAAACCGAGAGCCACCCCCATGGGATTAAACCCAATTCAAACCTATAGGCCACATTCTCCAAATTGAAGCTTAGAGTCTCTCTGCCCTCCACCTAGGCAGCACATTCCACCCCGTCAAATGGCCATGACAGCAAGCCTAAAGCCATTTTTATAAAATGCTCCCCTTCACGGCCATGAAGGGAGAGCTGAAAATTACTCTAAGAGACTTCCCCAAATTCATCCCAAAGCCTCTTTGAGACCTCCTCAGTGCAACCCAACCACCTCATTACCCTGAATCCCCTTGTCGGAGCCCAATTTTTTAGCCCAAAACCTTGTCAGAAACAAGACAAAACTCTCCACACCTCTAAACTCTACCAAACTCAAATTAAACTCACCCATACCTTCAAAACAGTGAAAGGAGCTAAAGCTCCATCAATTTCCCCTCTCACAGAGCCTCTGCCATAGCTTTAGACCAGCACCCAAATCCGACCGTGATCGAAATCATATCTAGGCCTCACACCAAGACCAGAGACTCAATCCTTAGCCTCTTTGGATCACAACGAACATACCGAGACTCTCTAATCAAAGCTTCATTTCTCAGAGCAAAGGTATAGAATTTCTCTTCCTCCCGAACCCATTTTCATTCTCCATTTAATTAGGATTAATTTAAATGCATGATTTTCATATGGATGTGTTTGTCTCACTTAGACGAGTCCATAGGATCAAACCCAAAGTGATTTGGTTGAGTCTACGTCGAGATCTTAAGGTTTTAGTGTGGACGGTCATGAGACCACTCTATCGGGGATGATGACAGGGAGTCGTTTGATCAAGCGTGTATCAAATGGACGGAGGATAACGAGCCGAACAGCGCTTCAAAACAAAAACCGCGGGCTGAGTCAATGCTGAGGTGGACGGCAGCGGCAAATAGTACCGCGTCGCGTGGAGTTCGAAGCTGCCTAGGATCTACATAGTGTCGCGCTATTTAAATAGATAAACAGGGATTTTTCCTATTTATTTAAATACCCGTAACCTAAAAAATTCATATCTTGGTGTAAAAAAATCACAAAAAGAAAATAAAAACAACCTCTTAGTCAGTGAATAGAGGAGAATAATGTTGAAATAATTTTAAGTCATTGTGATCCATATTTTATTTTTAATAGATTAAACACTGATTTGAATCTTTTGATTCTCCACGCATGTAGGCTTATCACCATAGCTTGAATTTTTGGCATGTTGTAGCCTCTGTCAAGGGAAACATTCTCTGATTTTTCCAAAGTCAAAGGAGGTCCCTAGACAGAGAATCACATTTTTAAGTTTATGTGCATTATTTGCTTAAAATAATCATGGAAACTAGCATGTTGCTTAGAAAAATCAAGAAAATTTTAGAAGGTTTATGATGACTAGATAACCCTTGGGGAAATTTCTCAGAAGTCAAGTCATTCAAAATACACCTAATCTTCGAAAAACCTAAATCACAAAGATAATTAATTTTAGAAAATAAAAACAACAAAATGACTCGATTTTTGACATTCACTATTATTTAAGATCTAGAGAACTCCCCATAAAAATTTCAAAGCATTTTGAGTCGATTTGATGACCTTAATTGATTTTTCAAGTTAAATATCTTTTTTGGCACTTAAATGATTTTTTAAAATCAAAATATAACTAAAAAATTTATAAAACTTATTTCTTGAGTTCTCTATGATCAGGGGTATTTTCTAAAAAAAATGATATTTAAAATAAAAACTTGATTTTTAACCTATTTTGAATATTTAAATAATTAAAAATCCCTAAAAATCATAAAAGTAATAAAATTCATGGAAATGTTTTAAATTGTTTCCTAAGAACTTAGGAACAATTGGAATATTTTTCCTGGTTTTCTAAATAAAGATATTGAATTTCAAAGCTTAAACATAATTTTTAAAGGCTAAAATGGGTTTTCACTAAAAATAATGCCAATAAATCAATTAAATTTCAGAAAAATATAAAATCTTTTCCTCCGAGTTCTCTAACCTCAGGAGGACTTTTCAAAAATACAAAACTTAATTTTTCCCATTTGAAATATATTATATCTAATAAATACCCAAACATTAAAATAATTCTTAAAATTCAAATAAAATTCAAAAAATCATGAAATTTGGTCCAAAGGCATTTTTGGTCTAAGTCTACTACCAATGAAAATTTCAAGGGATTAGAATTTACCTTGGTCAAATTAGGAATTTTCTTTGAAAAACCCTATTTTGCATAAAAATAATTATATAAAATAAATTAAATTTTGAAAAATCACATTTCTCCTCTGATGTCTTAATTGACCCATGAATGAGTCCTCTGTTTCTCCTCTGATGTCTTAATTGACCCATGAATGAGGTAGGATAAAAATTTCAAAGTCATTTGAATTGAATTTGACCAATTTTGAAGTATTAGAGCCATAGGGGCAAATGTGTAATTTTGGAAATTTAGCCTTAATTAACATTTAGGCTTAATTTAAAAAGGGAAATGGGTAACCTCTGATCTTAATCAATTTATTTGGATGTTTGTTGGAT
>NW_018220131.1:58858-59401 GCF_001263595.1 Phalaenopsis equestris
ATAAGTTAATAAAAAATTTCTAAATTATTAAAATTTGGAAGTTTATTAAAATTAAATGATTCTAGATTTAGAGGCATGATTTTGGGTGTTAATAATTATTCAATTTAATACCCCTAATTTGATTTTCAAATAAGGGCTTAGTAGTGACTTAGGCTAATTCAAGTTTCATTTAAATAATGATTAGAAAAGTAAACATCATTTAAAATTAAAACATCTCTCAAACACTACAAGCCCAATTATAACCAAAATTTGGCTAAGTGTTCCAATAACACTAACTTGCCTCTTTAAGGGTCTTCACCCTTAAGGTGTTCATAGGATAAATTATTAAGCAGCATAATAAGTTTAAAAGAACTCGGGATTTTCCGCCAGGCAACGAGAGAGTAGCACAGACCTGCTTATTTCTCTAGATCTGTTGGATACCTCAGAGATCTACTAAACTGAATATGTTTTGCTTGACAATGCAATATCATCTTTAATTAAACCCCTAAGTACCCACCAAGATATGACCTAGGGTTAGATAGGTCGTCCCAATTCTACTTCCCT
>NW_018220131.1:59541-64997 GCF_001263595.1 Phalaenopsis equestris
GAATCTCTCGGAGGAGGTAACCTACGGTTGCTAACGAGGCTTCCTACGGTCTAAATGAAATTATGGAACTCATTAAGTTGAGTTTAGTAAGTTCATTTGGACTAAGTGAATCCAATAGAAAATAGTGGTACCAAAATGAGGGAACCGTAGGATGCTAACCGGTGTCGCTCTAATCAACTTTAACATGCCCCCCATAAAAATTTAAAGAACTTCAACCAAAGGGCCACCTAATTTGACATTATAACTTGACACACTAGAAAACTCAAACTTATCGTGGCTAGGATCTTGGAGCTAGCATGGTGTGAGGCCCCCTTCAATGGATGTTAAGGCTTCTGATTCCTTCAAATTTTAAATTCTCCGAGGATCGGTGTGAGGCCCGCTTCAATGGATGTTAAGGCTTTCGATTCCTTCAAATTTCAAATTCTTCGAGGATCGGTGTGAAGCCCCCTACAATGGATGTTAAGGCTTTCGATTCCTTCAAATTTCAAATTCTCTGAAGATCCGTGTGAGGCCCCCTGTAATTGATGTTAAGGTTTTCAACTCCTTCAAAATTCAAATTCCTTGAGGATCGGTGTGAGGCCCCTTGCAATGGATGTTAAGGCTTCTGATTCCTTCAAATTTTAAATTCTCGGAGGATAGGTCTGAGGCCTCCTTTAATGGATGTTAAGTCTTTCGATTCCTTCACATTTCAAATTCCCCGAGGATTGGTGTGAGGCAACCTTCAATGGATGTTAAAGCTTCCTATTCCTTCAAATTTTAAATTCTCTGAGGATCGGTGTGAGTCCCCCTCCAATGGATGTGCTTCTGATTCCTTCAAATTTCAAATTCTCTGAAGATTGGTGTGAGGCCCCCTTCAAAGGATGTTAAGGCTTCTGATTTCTTAAAATATTTTATTCACTTATTCCCTACAAATTCACATGTGCGAATCTGCATATTTTTTTTGCATAAACACATATATTTTTTTATTACCTCCTGAGTTGGATGTGAGTCCCAGTGCTTTCCTTCTCAATGTAGTACACATATTCTCTTGTCACCGCTTGGGTTGGATGTGAGTCCTAGTGCTTTCTTTCCTAAGGTGACGCACACATATTTTCTTGTTACCTCTTAAGTTGGATGTAAGTCACAGTGCTTTCCCTTTGAATGTAGCACACATATTCTCTTGTCACCGCTTGGGTTGGATGTGAGTCCTGGTGCTTTCCTTCCTAACGTGACACACACATATTTTCTTATTACCTCTTGAGTTGGATGTGAGTCCCAGTGCTTTCCTTCTCAATGTAGCACACATATTCTCTTGTCACCGCTTTGGTTGGATGTGAGCCCTAGTGCTTTTTTTCTTAACGTGACACACACATAGTTTCTTGTTACCACTTGAATTGGATGTGAGTCCTAGTGCTTTCCTTCTCAATGTAACACACATATTCTCTTGTCACCGCTTGGGTTGGATGTGAGTCATAGTGCTTTCCTTCCTAACGTGACGCACACATATTTTCTTGTTACCTCTTGAGTTGGATGCGAGTCCTAGCGCTTTCCTCCTCAATGTAGCAGATATTTTCCTTGGAGCTGGATGTGAGCCTCAGTGTTATTCATCTCAATTCGGTCCTCCTACACAATCCTATTCTCATCTTTTGAAATAAATTTTAAGACCACTTTAAATAGAATATGGCATTTGATTTTTATTTCAGGATTGATACCCAAATTTCAATTCCAACCTCGGGGTCAGCACTTTTATACTGACTCCCATCCTTTATGAATACTTGAAATTTCATAACTCAAAAGCCACTCTCTGATACCCTGCGAGAGTCCCTACTCCTTGATTTTAATCAAATGATCATCTGCTAATATCCCCAGCAGAAACAAATTACACACAAAACTCTACACATACTTTCGGGTCTGTGGACTAAGGAGTTTGTATTGGTTTTTGTTGATCGCATCGGTCAAAGCTAATACACGCGGTGTAATTGCCCAGCACACCACACCTATTGGGGGTCAAATTGTTGACCTCACTTTTGGTTGAGGTTTAGTTTTTCCTCTTTAGTAGCCTAAGGACTAGCTATAAGACTTTATTATTGACTATTCTTAGAAAAGAGAGATGGAATCCTCACCATTAGAAATTCTACACTCTTCTCTACTCAACTTAGAGTTCCACATATTGGTCTTAACCTGTAGCACTTAGTAGGTGGGGTCACTATGGGGGAAACTCAAGATGAGTCACCCTTACTTAGGGTTGACCGTGGTTGTTGGTCTAAGGCCAAGGAACTCACTTGCAATCACTCACTACCCTAAACCCAGAATTTCTAGGCTCTGGCCTTTTGATACTTTTGGGAGACTCCTGTAGGTGGTCCCCTAAACCCACTAACTCTAAGCTAGGGTTTGGCTAAAACCACGACATAAAGGACCCAAAATGAGGTTTCCATTGGTCCATATCTTATTGATAGTGGTTTGTTCCTCAACTCTACCAAGACACCCAACCTAGCCTTTTGCCCCTAAATTTCCCAAATTACCTAGATACCTTTAGGACCCCGAATTTGGCCAAAATTTCCAAATCTAGCCAAAATACCCAACTTGATTAAAAACTCATTTCAAATACCTTCAAAACACCCAAACTACCTAAAATCACCAGAATTGGCCAAATTACCAAAATACCCCTCCTTACCCTAAAATAGTCTAAAGCCATTTTTATAAAATTCTCCCCTTCACGATCATGGAGGGAGAACTAAAAATTACTCTAAGAGACTTCCCCAAATTCATCCCAATGCCTCTTTGAGACCTCCTCAGTGCAACCCAACCACCACATTACCCTGAATCCCCTTGCCGGAGCCCAATTTTTGAGCTCAAAACCTTACCGGAGACAGGACAAAACTCTCCACACCTCAAAACTCCACCAAACTCAAATTAAACTCACCCACACCTTCACAACAGTTAAAGGAGCTAAAGCCCCATCAAATTCCCCTCTCACAGAGCCTCTACCGTAGCTTTAGACCAACACCCAAATCCGACCGTGATTGAAATCTTATCTAGGCCTCACACCAAGACCAGAGACTCAATCCTTAACCTCTTTGGATCACAACAAACGTACCAAGACTCTCTAATCAATGCTTCACTTCTAAGAGCAAAGGTATAAAACTTCTCTTCCTCTCGAGTCCATTTTGACTCTTCATTTAATTAAGCTTAATTTAATAGCATGATTATCGTATGGATGTGTTCGTCTCACTTAGACGAGTCCATAGGATCAAACCTGAGGTGATTTGGTTGAGTCTAGGCTGAGATCTTAGGGTTTTCAAGATCTTAAGGTTTTAGTGTGGACGGTCACGAGATCGCTCTATTGGGGACGATGACGGGAAGTCGTTTGATCAAGCGTGTATCAAATGGACGAAGGATATCGAGCCGGACAGCGCTTCGGAACAAAAACCGCGGGCCTAGTCAACGCTGTGGTGGACTGCGGCGGTAAATAGGAGCACGCTGCATTGAGTTCGGAGCTGCCTAGGATCTACATTGTGTCGCGATGTTTAAATTGATAAATAGGAATTTCTCCTATTTATTTAAATACCCATAACTTAAAAAATTCAAATCTTGGTGTAGAAAAATCACAAAAATAAAATAAAAATAACCACTTGCTCCGTGAATAGAGGAAAATAATGTGGAAATAATTTTAAGTCAATGTGATGCATATTTTATTTTTAATTTATTAAACACGGATTTGAATCTTTTGATTCTCCATGCATGTAGGCTTATCACCCTAGCTTGAATTTTTGGCATGTTGTAGCCTCTGTCAAGGGAAACATTCTCTGATTTTTCCAAAGTCAAAGGAGGTCCCTAGATAGAGAATCACATTTTTCCTGTTTATGTGCATTATTTGCTTAAAATAATCATGAAAATTAGCATGTTGCTTAGAAAAATCCAAGAAAATTTGGAAGGTTTATGATGACCAGATAACCCTTGTCAAGTCATTCAAAATACACCTAATCTTCACAAAGCCTAAATCACTAAGATAATTAATTTTGGAAAATACAAACAACAAAATGACTTGATTTTTGACCTTCACTATCTCCCCATAAAATTTCAAAGCATTTTGAGTCTATTTGATGGCCTAAATTGATTTTTCAAGTTAAATATCTTTTTTGGCACTTAAACAATTTTTTAAAATCAAAATATAACTAAAAAATTTATAAAAACTTATTTTTTTGAGTTCTCTGTGATCAGGGGTATTTTCTAAAAATAAAACGGCATTAAAAATAAAAACTTGATTTTTAGTCTATTTTAAATATTTAAATAATATAAAATCCCTAAGAATCACAAAAGTAATAAAATTCATGGAATTGTTTTAAATTATTTCCTAAGAACTTAGGAATAATTGGAATATTTTTTCTGGTTTTATAAATAAAGATATTGAATTTCAAAGCTTAAACATAATTTTTAAAGGCTAAAATTGGTTTTCACTAAAAATAATGCCAATAAATCAAATAAATTTCAAAAAAATATAAAATCTTCTCCTCCAAGTTCTCTGACCTCAGGAGGACTTTTAAAAAATATAAAACTTAATTTTCTCCATTTGAAATATTTTATATCTAATAAATACCCAAAAACTTAAAATAATTCTTAAAATTCAAATAAAATTCAAAAAATCATGAAATTTGGTCCAAAGGCTTTTCTGGTCAAGGTCTAGCCCCAAAAGAAAATTCAAGGGATTAAAATTTAACTTGGTCAAGTTAGGAATTTTCTTTGAAAAATCCTATTTTGCATAAAAATAATTATATAAAATTAACTAAATTTAGAAAAATCACATTTCTCCACTGGTGTCTTAATTGAACCATGAATGAGATAGGATAAAAATTTTAAAGTCATTTGAATTGAATTTCACAAATTTTGAAGTATTAGAGCCTTAGGGGCAAATGTGTAATTTTGGAAATTTAGCCTTAATTAACGTTTTGGCTTAATTTAAAGAGGGAAATGGGTAACCTCTGATCTTAATTTGGATTTTTGAAACATAAGGGGTTAATTGGTAGAAACCAACCTCAGTTTCCCAATTGAAAAGATAAGTTAATAAATTTCTAAATTATTAAAATTTGGAAGTTTATTAAAATTAAATGATCCTAAATTTAGGGGTATGATTTTGGGTGTTAATAATTAATCAATTTGATACCTCTATTTTGATTTTCAAATAAGGGCTTAGTAGTGACTTAGGCTAAATCAAGTTTCATTTAAATAATGATTAGAAAAGTCAACATCATTTAAAATTAAAACATCTTTCAAACACTGCAAGCCCAATTATAACAAAAATTTGGCTAAGTGTTCCAATAACACTAACTTGCCTCTTTAGGGTCTTCACCCACATAATTTTCAAAATTAAATTGCAGATGATAATTACCTTACTCTTAGGGATAATTGAGACATCAATGTTCATTGAGCATTAGGGTGTTTTATAGGATGAATTATTAAGCAACATAATAAGTTTAAAA
>NW_018220131.1:65342-90329 GCF_001263595.1 Phalaenopsis equestris
CAACCACAAAACAAAAACCAAAACCAAAACTAAAATCAACCAAGATAAAATTCACTGCCACAACATTCAAAATATAAAACAACTCAAAATTTAGTCACAAACATCACACAAAACAATAATTACAACTAAATTAAGACAACTAAAAACAATAATTACAACTAAATTCATATGTCTCTATCTGAAGATCGAGAATCCCTCGGAGGAGGTAACCTACGGTTGCTAACGAGGCTTCCTACGGTCTAAATGAAATTATGAAACTCATTAAGTTGAGTTTAGTAAGTTCATTTGAACTAAGTGAATCCAATAGAAAATAGTGGTGTCGAAATGAGGGAACCGTAGGATCCTAACCCGTGTCACTCTAATCAACTTTAACATGCCCCACATAAAAATTTAAAGAACTTCAACCATAGGGCCACCTGATTTGACATTATAACTTGACACACTAGAAAACTCAACCTTGTCGTGGCAAGGAGCTTGGAGCTAGCTTGGTGGGCAGCAAAACCATCTTCAACAACAAAACTTGTCTTGCCCAGCTAACCCAATCTTCCTTCCTTAGACTTAAACATCAAAGCCATAGGACTTTGAGGTTGCTTGCTTATGCAACATAAATCCTCATCTTATCTTTAGGTTTTTGTACAAACCTGCTATACAATATAAGCCCTAACTCATCTTAAGATTCCGAGGTTGTTTTCTGTCATGAGCTAAAACCTCACATCTTCCAGGCTATTCGTGTGATAGTTTCACACAAATGTAAGCCCTAACTAATAAAATTGGCAATATGAAACACCTAAATGTTTCTCCTCAAATCTGAGGCCAAACATTAGGATAGCTTAGAAAGTCACAGAAGCTCTCCTCTGGATCCATTATATCCCCTAGTTCTTCCTCCTTTGGACTCTACAACAAAATGTTCCAAATTTGAACCAATCCCCTTTCACGCCTCTTTGTTCGATTTCATTAAAAAGTCATATCCTTTTGAAATCCTTGAAGATAATATTTCCTGATTTTTATCGAGTCTTTTTAGGTGACTTTGGTCATTTATGATGTAATTAACTATAGGGGCTTGCCCTTATAAGAAGCATGTCCGAACCCAGCTTAATATAAACCCTATTTAATTCTTTGTATTAAATAGGGGAACTTGTCGGCAATATAAAGGTTTCGTAAACCAAACGGATGTCATATATTTCTTTGTTTATTTTATCAAGCCTCATCCTAAAGTTTTGTTTTTATCCTTTGGGATAAATACAGGATTTGAGGTACAACGCTCTTTCATTTAAACTTTGAAAAATATTGGGTCAGTTTCATTTCATATTTTCTTAAAACTAAATATAAATGTAAATCAAATGTCATTCCGAAGCAGGCGACATGATTTTGATGTCGGTGACCGACAGCTTCTTACGGGCAACTCTCCAACCACAAAAATAGCACCGACAATCCTCGAATGAAGTTTGCTCATTGAAGGGACAGTTTGGGGTAACATTCGCAGATAAAGATTTGCTACTCGGTACCGCCAACCACAATCGTCCACTCTACATCTCCATTAACATTAGTAGATTTGTATTATCTAGAGTTTTATTAGATCCTGGAGCATCACTCAACTTAATAAGTCTATGGACATTGGACTATTTGGATATTGAAGCTCAAGAGCTCATAGAAACTTACAACCGATAAAATGATGCTAAGAGGATTCAACCAAAAAAAAGAGAGATCCCTTGGATCCTTTACAATGCTTATGAAGGTTGAAGAACTAGTAATGACTGCTAAGTTTCATATCATCGACGCCGAGACCTCTTTCAACACTCTACTGGGTCAACCGTGGATAACCGTGGATTCACGAACACAACAACACAACATGGTTCCATGGTCTCTACACCAATGCATTAAATACTACAAAAAGGGACAAGAATATTGCATCAAGGGAGATCTACAACCATTTTCAGTTCATGAAGTTGGTATTCATGAAGATGCTTCCTACTACGCTCCTTCGAAAAAAAATTGTCTTCTCTCGCGAAATTGTCACAAATAGAAGTGAAGATTCAGAAAAATCACAAAGAGGAGACCATTCAAATCTGCTTCAGCGATCTTCCACCACTCTTTTGCAATAAGTTGGTAGAGGTTCTTTTTGTTCGCCCACCCAAGGTCAAGGCCGGGGACGTGGACGAGGAAAAACCAACTTAGTTGTTGAACAAACTAGGTCAACCATCAACATTATTAATGAAGACAGTTTTGAAGATGAAATAATCATGACAAAATAGAAGAAACATTAGTACGAGATATCCTTTGAAGATGCGAAGAAAAGCGAATATGAGTCTATGTATGAGCGGATAAACCACTATGTGAACACCATGACCCTTACTCCAATTCTCCCTCAAAAGGTTGAGAGTATAGAGGTCAAGGAAGTCTGTAGTGCTAAGTCAAAGCCAATCAAGTTTTATCGTGCTTCTAGCTCTACTGATCTTGAAAATCATGTAAACTTGGATGATGATCCCAATGAATTAATCGAATTGCTTTTTATTTATTTTTTGCCATGCGTACAAAAGTTAAATCAACAGCCACATTTGCCAAAACAAATACCAAAAGATAAATTACAAAATGTTAAAAGTCGAACTCCAAACTCGAAAGAGGGTCTCAAATTTGGTACAGTCGGACCAATCGATGATTCAGAATTTTGTATGATTGTTACTAGTGAATCGAAAGGGTATTGCCTCAATATGGAGGATGACTCTACTGATCAGCTAATAGAAGATGCTCCACCAAAATTTGAGGAGGAAGTTAAATCGACTGTCAATGAATTGAAGGAAATTAACCTCAGGACAGAACAGCAGCCCCGACCTACATTTATAAGTTCTCTACTCAATGTGAAGAATCTTTAGAGTTGGCAAAAATGTTAACAAATTTCAAAGATTGCTTTGCGTGGAGTTATGATGAAATGTCAGGACTGTCAGCAGAGGTTGCAGTTCATAAGCTCAGGGTGGAGAAAGATATTTCCCAAGTAAAATAAGCTCCGAGAAGAATGTGCCTCTAAATAGAGCAGCAAGTCATCGCCGAGGTGAAGAAATTAATAGATGCTAAACATGTAAAGGAAGAGCAATACCCCACATGGTTAACTAACATTATCCCAGTTAAGAAGAAAAATGGATAAATACGTGTTTGTATCGACATCAGAGATTTGAACAAAGTGTCTCCAATAGATGAATTTCCGTTAACAATACCAGAAATGATGGTGGACATCGCTTCTGCACATGAAATCTTCTCTTTTATGGACGGATCATCAGGATACAACCAAATCAAGATGGCTCTCGAGGATGCAGCACTTACAGCCTTCAAAACAACTATCGGGATTTTCTGCTACACAGTGATGTCGTTCGGCCTAAAGAACGCTGGAGCAACATACCAACATGCAATGAAAATGATTTTTGACGACCTCATTCACAATTAAGTGAAATACTACGTTGATGATTTGGTCATCAAAATTAAATGAAAAATGGACCATTTGTATGATTTAAGGACCGTGTTCGAACGGTTACGACGATTTGACCTTAAAATGAATCCCTTAAAGTGCGCCTTTAGCGTTACCTCTAGGAAGTTTAGGAAGTTTCTAGGATTCGTTGTCATTCGTTGTCCGTCATCGGGGAATCGAAATCGACCCAGATAAGATTAAAGCTATCCCCTCGTGTTATTCAGGCGTTATTGTTAGAACCTTAAAGCAACTACGTTGCTTCCAAGGAAATTTGACATATCTAAGATGCTTTATTTTTAATCTCTTAGGTAGGTGTCAGCCTATCTCGGTATTAATTAAAAAGGATGCCAAATTCATTTGGGAAGAGAAATGACAACGGGCATTTGAGGACGTTAGGAAATATTTAATGACACCTCATATTTTGGCAGCTCGTTTCCTAGGGAAACATTTGATACTTTATGGTGTGGCCTTAGACGACCCTCTTAGACCCCTCTTAGCTTAAGTCAATGGCGAGGGTAAAGAAAACACACTCTACTACTTGAGTCGCCGCCTAATACTGACGGAGATAAGGTATCTATCTATTGAGAAGCATTGTTGAGCTTTGATTTTTTCCTCCCAAAAACTTAGACATTACATGCTTTCTCATAAGATTATCCTAATTTCAAAGTCAATCCGTTGTAATTTTTGATGACCCGACCAACACTCTCTGGATGTCTAGCAAGATGGTCAATGATTTTATTACAATTTGATGTAACTTTTGTTCCCCTCCATGTTATTAAGGGACATTTTTTAGCAGACTTCCTCGCTGCACACCCACTTCCAGCTTGGTCCCCTCTTAATGATGAACTACCAGATGAGCAGGTACTACAAATGGAATTCTCCAACGCGCAACACTAGGAAATGTACTTCGACGGAGCTTTGTCAGCCAGAAAACATAAAGGATTTGGAACAGTTATACCGGGCAAAGTAGGAATTGGTAGGTATTGAATTGATCTTTATCACGCTAGATAAGGGTATGTTGAGGTTCTCGTACCACCTTACAGAGCCATGTACCAACAACGAAGCAAAATATGAAAGCAAAATATGAAGCCTTAATCACTGGATTAGAGTTTGCAATCTTGATGGATATAACAAAAATTTCCATCAATGGCGACTCACAAATCGTCATCCAACAAGTCACAAGACAATATAAGATTTTGAAATGGAGATTAGTAGAAAACCATTTGTACACGATGAAGTTAGTGGAACAGATCCTCAGTGTAACTTTCTACCAGATTCCTAGAGGAGATAATGCCCATGCTGATGCTTTAGCAAAACTCACAAAAGAATTGTCATATCCCCTAGAGGATTCCATTGATATCACAGTACAAAAAAGACAAGTTTTGTCTCGGATTGACCTCGAAACTCTACAAAAGCTCGGGAAGAAAGAAGAAACGATAATTACGGTTGCGGATATCAATGAAGACTGGCGCAAGAAGCCATTAATAAAATATTTGCATACTTGAAAGCTACCAAAGGATAAGTCTGAAGCACATCACTTTACAAAAAGGGCTATGTCATACGCTCTAGTAGGTGATGTCCTTTATAGGAGATCGTTTGAATAGATGTGGTTATGATGTTTAAGCAAAACAGAAGCACAACCAAAGGATAAGTCTGAAGCACATCACTTTACAAAAAGGGCTATGTCATACGCTCTAGTAGGTGATGTCCTTTATAGGAGATCGTTTGAATAGATGTGGTTATGATGTTTAAGCAAAACAGAAGCACAAAATATTGCCAAAGAAGTACATGTCTGATTGTGTGGCGCTCACCACTCAGGGCCAAAGATGAAAATGAAGATCCAGAGACTTGGATATTATTGGTCAGCAATGATGTCTGACTGCATGGATTCAACCAGAAGATATCACCAGTGCCAGGTGCATGTGGTGGTCTTAGGCCAACCTCCAAATGTGCTTCACCAAAACGTTGCCTCATGGTCATTTGAGTGTTGGGGCATGAACATAATAGGTCTAATAGACTCTCCATCCTCCAAAGGACAAAGATTTATACTTGCTACAACAGATTATTTCACCAAATGGGCGTAGGCAGAGCCGTTATGAGAGGTTACGACACAGCACATCCTTCAATTCTTCAAAAAGCCAAATTTTCTAATATTTTGGAGTACCGCAAAGAATAATTTCCGACAATGGGATAACCTTTAAAAGCACCAAAATCAACAATTTCATCAAACGACATGAGATAGATTGGAGATACTCCACAATTCACTATCCAAGAGCAAATGGCCTGGTTGAAGCCTTCAACATAATATTGGTACATATTTTAAGGAAAATATTGGATGAAAATAAAAGAGATTGGCACAACAAGTTACTAGAAGCTTTGTGGGCTTATCGAACAACGTTCAAGACTCCCACTCAGTGCACACCCTACATGCTCGTGTATGATTCTGAGCCCGTACTACCATTAGAAGTTCAGACGCCGTCTCTCAGAGTCGCTGTCGCCAACCAAATTACAATGGAAGAAAGTGCAAAACTCAGACTTGAAGAATCATAGAGTCTTGAGGGAAAACGACTTGAACCACAACTGCATTTGGAACTTTACCAGGCAAATATGGTACAAGCTCATGACAAATTGGTCCGCCCAAGGACATTAAAAGTTGGTGACCTTGTCCTCGTGCTCAGAAGACCCATTCTTGCACACCGCAAGATAGGTGAAAAATTCGAGCTAACTTGGGAGGGACCATTTGTCGTTGAAAAGGTCTACGCATGAGGAACCTACCAGATAGTAGATTTTTGAGGTGAAAGACCCATGTTGTCGGTCAATGGATGATACCTGAAGACATACTATGCAACCTGACATTGCTTGACATCGCTTGATTTGAAATTTTGAATTTTTGGTTGTTCTGGGGTTATCTATTTGGCCAAACATCTGTGACCAGGTCCAAAAATTTTGTAATAAGATTAACCTCAATTTAATGCAATTTTGAAATTTAACACTTCAATTTTCTCCTTTTTAAACTTGATATTCTACTAAATTAAATGAAATATGCACATAAACAAATGGTTTTCTCACCAACATAAAACTAAAATTTTCTTTAATAAACGGTTTATTTTGTTCTTGTTCACGCTAATTTTCAGCTCACTGATATTTTTCTTGTCAACTACAGAAAAAGGTCAGGCCAGAGGCTGATCTTTGCTTTTAAAGATGGCTGGAACCTCGCACTCAACAAAGTAAGGGCACCGTAGGGCGGCACCATAGACCTCGACATGGACTTTAGCCAAGTTGACATGGACTACGAGGGTCCTCTGATGGATGTCCTCAGCCGTCAGGAGAAACAAAGGCTACTCTCACTGCTAAGGTTTGGCACTAGAAATAGTTCCTCATTGAAGGGTGAAAATGTAATGGTACAACAAGACCCGATGGAGGGGACCAGTCTCCTACCGTCCATGATAGCTACGCCGATCGGAGGCCTAGTCACTGCTGATAATGAAAGACTTCCAGATGCACCACTACGGAGGAATCAGCGCAGAAACGGTAGCTGTGAAAAACATAAGGCTTTCCTACGCGAGGAGAGGAGATTCGAGAAAGAGGCAGAGAACTTGCTCACTCCAATCCTTGAAGGGGATATCTATGATCTGGGAATAAGAGAGACCTCTTCCAGCCTACCTGCTACAAATGATGAGTCAGGATTTGTTACAGAACCAGAAATACTACCAGCTTTAGATGTTCTTTGTATGGGTTGCATGACCTGCAACATCAAAATACCAGCACGTACATCAGCCATAGGGGCATTCATGGAGTGCCCGGACTGCAGTGTCCTCCAACTTGAGCAATACAATACTTTAGAAGAATATGTATCCTTTGATGATGCATTCCAGGCCACTGATTAACCGATGGATGCAGAACCATATGTCCTGTTGGGCACAGAGACATATCCCTCAGACATAGAGTCATACATTCCGCTGTAGACAGAGACAACACCAGCCTAGATTCTCGTCAATTTTGAAATGAGAAAACATCCCCGACATCCACCGATCATCAGTACCAAGGAATACTACAAGATGAGCAAGGTAAATAAAAGGGACCTCGAATTTTATGAAGAAGTCCAAGGTAGGTTCATCAACATATTAGAAGGATTGGAGATATATACTAAGGTCTTCTCCTAAAGAAATGAATGAAATATTGTTGATTGCATTTTTGATTTTAGAGATAGAGCTTGAACAGGCCTTCTAATAGAAAGAACCTATTCTAAGCCAAGAAATTGGATGCGAGGAAAGGGCATGATCACTATACAGTGCGCTATTGTTACAACTTTACTAACGATAGACAACGAAATTCTCTTCGAATTTAGAGACACTATCAGGGGGCCCAATACCTCCCATGATAAAGTGGATGATTTAAAGAATGGTCCGTTGGAGCATACTACCAGCTAATTGTATTACTAACAGCTGTATTATCAACATATATGATGAAGGAGACTACATACCTCCGCACAATGACCATCATGACTTTGTGAGGTCTTCCTGTACGGTCTCATTCATGAGCAAGAGCAACATCCTATTTAGAAAAGAAATAAATATTATCGGCCCTGGTGAATTTAGAGGATCAGTGGAACTTCTGCTGCCTGTTGGTTCAGTACTAGTTCTTAAAGGAAATGGAGAAGAAATCGCCAAACATTGCATTCCAAGGGTAAGACACCGCAAGGTGTCCATGAATTTCCGGAGGATGGTTGACAACAGAATGCCATACAGATTTTGACCAGGCCCGGAGTTGGAAGAACTACTGCCATATGAGCCATGAGAGGGTTACACCTCTAAGTACATGCAAAAGGAACTTTTATCCTGGAGCATGCCTTAGAAGGTCAGCTCGATCAGGAACTTGCCTCACCAGAGACAGATGCTCAGAGGATTCCTTTTTACTGCATTTCCATTGCAGTAGATTAGACATGCTCAGCCTATGATATGTACTTGGCATGGGATATTTTTAGATATACTTTGATGCAGTCAGCATAATTGTACTTTTTTAGGCTTTGGCATGCACTCAATCTGTAACATTTATTGGAGTAGATTAATGAAGTGTCTTTCAGAATTATGTATGTTTGCTCAATTGCCCTTTTTGGTGCGATGGATAATAACCACGAACCATATGTTGGTTTGAGATTACAATAAATAAAGAACAAAACAACAAAAAATTAATAATAAAATTCAAATAAAACACTCTTTTGAAAATTAATCGACTCACAAAAATTAAGTTTTGGAATACATATTTTGAAAATTAAACATGTAAAAACAATAAGAAAAGAAAACAAATCTGTTGAGTCGATTCTCTCAATTTTGAGGTCTCTTACTCTTTGCTCACGCAGCACGACTATCCTTGTTTACATTAACTCTTCACATCCTTGTGAAATTTCTCATTCTACACAAAACCTCACAAAAGTTTGCACATTTTCCTCAACAATGTCAGCCTTTTTCACAGGACACATATCTATGGGTACAACACCACAAACTCTTTGTAAATTTCAATTCTCATTTTTGAAATCAGTCCTAACTTCAGATTCCGCCTTCCTTTCGAGGTCGGTCCCTAACTTTCGACCCTCTCTTAAGATTGATCCTTAACTTTCAATTCTCATTTTGGGAATCAGTCCTAACTTCTGATTCCCCCCTCCTTTTGAGACCTGTCCCTAACTTCTGATCCTATTTCTAAGATTGATCCTTAATTCTCATTTTTGGAGTCAGTCCTAACTTCTGATTCCCCCCTCCTTTTGACATCGGTCCCTAACTTCTGATCCTCCTCTTGAGATTGATCCTTAACTTTCAATTCTAATTTTTGGAATCAGTCAAACTTCTGATTCCCCCTCTTTCTGAGTTCGGTCCCTAACTTTCGATCTTATTTTTTAGATTGATCCTTAACTTTCAATTCTTATTTTTAGAATTACTCCTAAGTTTTGATTCCCCCCTCCTTTCGAGGTCGGTCCCTTACTTTTGATTCCCCCTCCTTTCGAGGTCGGTCCCTAACTTTTGATTCCCTAACTTCTGACTCTCTCTTGAGATTGATCCTTAACTTTCGATTCTTATTTTAGAATCAATCCTTAACTTATTATTCGCTCCTTTTGAGATCGGTCCCTAACTCTCGATCCTCCTTTTTAGATTAATCCTTAACTTTGAATTCGCATTTTGGAATCAATCCTTTACTTCTGATTCTCTTTTTTTGAGATCGGTCCCTAACTTCCGACCCTCTCTTGAGATTGATCCTTAACTTTCAATTCTCATTTTTTTAATTAGACATAACTTCTGATCCCCCCTCCTTTTAAGATTGGTCCCTAACTTTCGATCTTCTTTTTTAGATTGATCCTTAACTTTAAATTCTCATTTTGGGAATCAGTCCTAACTTTCGATTCCCCCCTCCTTTTGAGGTCTGTGCCTATCCTCCGACCCTCTCTTTAGATTGATCCTTAACTTTCAATTCTCATTTTGGAATCAGTCCTTAACTTCTGATTCCCTAATTTTTAGATTGGTCCCTAACTTCCGATCCACTTTTTGGGATTGATCCTTAACTTTAAATTCCCATTTTGGAATCAGTTCTTAACTGTTGATTCCCTCCTTTTGAGATCGGTCCCTAACTTTCGATCCTCCTTTTGAGATTGATCCTTAACATTCAATTCTCTTAACATTCAATTCTCACTTAACATTCAATTCTCACTTTGGAATCAGTACTTAACTTTTGATTCCCCCCCTTCCTTTCGAGGTCGGTCCCTAACTTCTGACTCTCTCTTAAGATTGATCCTTAACTTTCAATTCTCATTTTGGAATCAGTTCCTAACTTCTAATTCCCTCCTTTCGAGGTCGGTCACTAACTTTGGACTCTCTCTTGAGATTGATACCAAAATTTCAATTCTCATTTTAGGATTAATTCTTAAATTTTGGTTCCCTTCTTTCAAGGTCGGTACCTAAATTCTGACTCACTTTTTTGGAATCGATACCTAAATTTTAATTCCCACACTGGGGTCAGCACTTAGATATTGATTCCTATCCTCTATAAATACCTAAAACTTAATAACTCAAACCCACTCTCCAGTCCCTAACAAGAGTTACTACTTCTTAACTTTGATCAAATATTCACTTACTAATTCCCTAGTAGAAACAAATAGCACACACAATTCTATACCTCCTTCTAGGTCTGTTGACTTAGAAGTCTGTGTTGATTTTGTTGATCTCGTCGGTCAACTCCAATACGTGCGGTGTGCTTGCCCAACACACCACACCTATTGGGAGTCCATTTGTTGAACTTACTTTTTGTTGAGGTTTAGTTTTTCCTCTTTAGTAGCCTAACGTCTAGCCATAGGACTTTTCTATTGACTATTCATAGATAACTAGAAGAGGAACCCTAATCATTAGAAATTCTACGCTCCTCTTTGTTCAACTTGAAGTTCCACATATTGGTCCTAACCTCTAGCACATAGTAGGAAAGGTCAATATGGGGGAGCTCAAGGTGAGTTCCTATAAGACTGCTTGCCCTTAGGGTTGACTCTGGGTGATGGTTTAGGGCTAAGGCACTCACTTTCACTCACTTGCACTCACTTGCGCTCATTATTACCTCTACCCACTCACAACCGTAAACCCAAAATTGTTGACTTTGATCTCTTGATCCTTTGGGAGACACATGTAGATGATCCCCTAAACCCACTGGCCCTAGGCTAGGGTTTATCTAAGACTAGTACATAGAGGGAGATAGAGGACCCAAAAAGAGATTCCATTGGTCCATAGCTCATTTGTGGTGGATGGCGCCTCACTTTCACGAAAATACCAAACTTAGCATTTTGCCCCAAAACTACCCAATTTACCAAAACACCCCCAAACCCCAAATTTGACCAAAGTCGTCAAAATCTTCAAATTCATACAAAATACCCAAACTTGTTCAAAAGTCATTTCAAATCTTTTAAAAATACCCAAGCTACCCAAAACCACCCAAAATTCCAAATTCAAAATTCAAAACCACCCAAAATTCCAAATTTAACAAAATACCCCCAAAATTGCCAAACTTCCAAAAAATACCCTTGGCACCCCAAACCTTACCAAAGATTCCAAAATCACTCCAAATTTCTCCAAAACCCATTTGGACCCCTCAATTGGACCCATTTTGTCCAATTTGACCATGTTTTACCAAAACCCCCAAATTGCCTTTAAGGGCACAATTTCCCCAAATTTATCTCAAATGTCCATCAAGTTGGTCCTAATTTCCCCCAATTTCAATCCTAAACTCAAATTCACCCTCCGTATGACCAATTTAAACCAAATATAAGCTCAATTGTGCCATTCTTTGAGCCCCATTTTGATCTAAGTCAAACGCCTAATTTTGGTCCTATGGTTTAATCCTGCCAAATTAAACCCCATGGACTACTCACATGGCCTCAATTTGAATCCTAAACTCTTCATATCATTCCTACACATGAATATTGAACTTAAATTGGCCTTTTTGAGGCCTCAATTTTATTTAATTTCAACCGAAATTCAAAAAATCCCCAAATTTGCCTCAAATTGGCTATGTCTCCAAGTTCCACAAAATTGTTTGCCCTGTTCCACAAAATTGATTGCCCTAACCCCAAAATTGGCACCCAATTTATGTTGGAAAACTCTTCATGATGTTTTCTTAAACCATTTTCGATAATCAATTTGGGTTTAGCCCATGCCTAGCCCAACCTAGGCCCAAGTCTTGCCCAACATACCCAAATTGACCAAAATTCTAAAATCCCTCAAATTGAACCCCCAATTGAACTCAAAATCATTTCAATCCTTCACTAAAAATCTTCATTACAATCATCTATACAAAATTGATGAATAATTTGGGCTTAAAGTCATGGCTACCCTAACCCAAACCTAACTTTTAGCCTATTGGACCCAAATTGAACCCATACACCAAAATTGGCCTAACCGCCCTAAAGTCACAAAATTTAAAAATTTATGACTCCATAGCCACCCATAGCCACTAAGCTCCTCCTAAGGACAAGGCTAAACCCATTTGGGCCATCCATGGCATGCTATGGACCAATGGGTCCCCAAATCAAGGTATTTATGCCCATCTATGGGCCTTAACCAAAAATTTTCCCCACCATCACTTGCCATTCAGGGATATTTATAATTAACCCTCCCACCAGCTCACCTGACCTCCTGGCCACCTCCCATGGCCTAGTGGCTAGAAAACACAAAAATCAAGAGCGCCAAGCTCAAATTCAAATGCAAACTCAACCATCTGAGCTGGCCATTTCCAATTGGCTTTAGCACTTCAAAATCCTCCACCTAGGCAATATTTTCCACCCCCCAATTGGCCTTGGCAGCCAGCCTAAGCCATTTTTATTTAAACCTCACCTCCATGGCCAAGTGAGGAGAGTTGAAAATTTTCTAAGGTTGAAAATTTTCTAAGGAAACTAAGGAAATTCTGTCAAATTGCTTCTAGAGACTCCCTAGGAACCCCTCTGTTTAATCCCACCATTTTCCCCCTCTGGTTCCCTCTGTGAGAGTTCAATTTTGAGCTCAAAGTTTGAGTTGAAACTAGGACATATTTCCCCAAAAATATATACTAAACTAAACCTCAATTAATTGTGCACACAATATCCCCACAGAGAGAGGAGTTGATCTGCCACAAAAGCCCCCTCTCAAACAGCCTCTAGTATAGACTTCAATCAACACCTGGAATTGAGCTTGGTCAAATTCATACCTAGACTATTCACCAAGGCTTGTGACTTGACCTGGAGGTTCATTGGGACCAATTTAAACTACCACAACCATCTGATTGAGGCCTCCCCTCTCAGACAAAGGTATTGTACTCCAACCCTAAACTGAGCTTGTTTCGATTCTCCATATGTATTCACTGTATTTCATACCGTATAATCTGTATATATAAGTTTGTTTTTAGTAGATGAAGGTTTATGAACAAGCCCCATGCACTTTGGTTGTGTCTAAGCCAATATCTTAAGGTTTTTGTGTGAACGGCTCACAGGTTAGGTCACTTGAGGACGATAATGGAGAGCCGTCCGATCTCGCGTGTATCCAACCAACTGGACAGACGAGATCAAGCCGCACAGATCCATGGTGCACAAAGTGCGACCCGCATGGAGGCTACATGGCTGGTGGAGTCAAATGGCGAAGCAACTTGTGGAGCCTTCAAAGCTTCCTAGTATCCAGTCAGTGCCGCGTGGGTATGTAGAAAAATCGGGATTTTTTAATTATTTTAAATGCCTAAACTTCAAAAATCCATATCTTTCTCTAGAAAAATCATAAAAATAAAAGAAAAATACCCTCTTGCTCAGTGAACAGAGAAGAACAATATGGTTTAAAAATAAAAATTATTTTTTCACTCACTAATTTTTAATTAATCAAATACCCTCTGTGATATTTTAATTCTCCATGACTTAAAACATTTCACCATGGCTTGGAATTTTTATTCTTTATTCCTCATGAGAGAGGCCATGTCTTCTTATTTTTCCACGTTCAGAGGGCATCTCTATGCTTCTAACCGAAATTTTCAAGCTAAGGTGACCATTTAGGCTTATTTTAGTTATATAAATCAAAATATCACTTTCAGAATTATGAGAACAATTTAAGTAGATTTCCTGTGGTCAAGGACATTTAGGAAAAATATTTTGATGCTTTGAATCATGTTGTTAATTTATTTACTTAGTTAAATGTAAATAATTTGTGTTAATTTTTATAAATTAAATATATAGAAAAAATTAACAAAATCAACTCTACATTGTTCATAAAAATCATGTCTACCCACTGTAAAAATACCAAATTTAGTTGACCTAGTCTAGGCACTAAAATGGATTTCTTAAGGAAACTTTGCTTTTTGTAAAAAAATAATAATAAATTAAATAGGCTTAGAAAAATTATGAAGACTGTTTTTCTAAATTCCTTATGACCAGAAGCATTTTATAAAATTAAAACCCATTTTTGTGAAATATTTTATTTTCAAATATATTTTGAATTAAAAATAATTAAGATAATCAAAATTTTTAAAAATACAAAAAATTGTTCAAAATGAGTGGGAATGTCCCCTGATTACTTAGAATTCATTAGGACATTTTTCCTAATTTTTTTCTAAGTTAAAAATAAATCTTAAAGGCTTAAAAGTGAAGTTTTCATATTTTCTCACTAAAATAATTATATTAAATAAATTAAAATTTACAAAAATACAAAATTTGATTCTCTACATTTTGTGAACTTAGAGGAGTCTAAAAAAATATAAAAGATAATTTTAATAATTAAAATACTATTTTTTATTTAAATAAATCATGAAAATTGATCTAAAATTAAGTAATAAAAATAGAAATTTCATTCAAAAAATCATGAAATTTTGTCTAAGTATTTCTCTAACCTTAAGAAGCCTCAAAAAAAAAATTTTCATAAATATAAATTTTATTTTGGATAATTAAATAACTTAACTTTTGAAAATCCTATTTTCTAAATTTAAATAATTATCTAAATCAAATCAAATCTTGAGAGGTCCACATATCCTCCTCTAACATTTTAATTACCTCATGTGTATAACACTTTAAATCCCCAAAGTAATTTGAGTTGTGTTTAAAGAGTTATGAGGTGAAGTCCCCCGAATGCATAGTAGTCATTTTGGACTTTGGCGCCTTAATCAAAATTTATGGTTAATCAGGGATAAATGTGTAACTTTGATCCTAATAAACATGTTTGGATGATTGAAATACAATGAGATTACAAGGTAGAAACTCACCCACCACCTTTGCACAACATCAACAGATAATAATCTCCCCTCAAAAGTTTCTTGTGTGAGAGGCTTAAGCTAAAAGGATAATAATTTACTTTCCTTAAGCCCAAAATTGTTAAATGAAAATACACATCACTTAAACTAAAATCTTAATCTTCACTAAATTCCTCATTATGGTTGCTAAGGGCTTGGGGGTGACCTAGACTCGATATCTAAGCTCAATCGATTTAATTTAGAAGATAATTGGGTTGATAATCAATATCATTAAACACTCCAAGTTCAAGTTTACTTATGGGCGCCACAATCTTAAATAACTCAAACTTGCCTTAGGGGAACTCACTCACATAACTCTTAAATGAAACATCAATTGATTAATTGAGTACATTATCCTTGGGAAAATTAAATTGTTAAGTTTCATTGAGCAATGTTGTAGTCACATTTCAACCTTGGATGATTGATGGAACAATATGATAAGTTCAAAATGAACATGAAATAATTGAAGAGAGCTTTAAAGTAGTTCAGGGTTATATCCGGACCACATTGGAATCTTTTGGATGTTTTGAAGGAAAAATTGAACTTATCGTGTTTTGTCCTAAAATCATCTACTAGGATCTTCCGAGATTCAAGTAAATCATAACGTGAGATTTGCTAGCTAAACCTTCATCAACTCATGCAATTTAAATTCCTCGCAACATTATATACATGCCCTGCAAGTACTGACCTTTCAGAAGGTGGAAACAAGAAGACTCGCCAGGTACACTTTTACAGTTTATAGTATCATTTTCTCTTTTTCTTTCCGCACTATACTTTCATGCATACAAATTTGCATGTTAAACAACGATGCCACCCTGCATGAAAACCAAAACTGCTAGGATAGTCGTAAAACTAAAACTAAATTAAAATAAACTAAGATAAGATTAACCACCACAACATTTAAAATATAAAATAACTAAAAATTTAATCACAAAAATCATAAAAATCACAACTACAACAAAATTAAGACGTCTTTATTGGATGTTAGGGAATCCCTCGGAGGAAGTAACCTACGGTTGCTAACGAGGTTTCCCACGGTCTAAATGAAAGTTTGGAACTCATTAAGTTGATTGGAACTCATTAGTTTGGAACTCATTAAGTTGAGTTTAGAAAATTCATTTGAACTTAGGAAATCTAATAAAAAATAGTGGTACCGGAACGAGGGAACCGTAGGATCGTAAGCGGTGTCACTCTAATCAACTTTAACATGCCCCATACACTTGAACAACAATAAACTTAACTTACAACCACAAGGTCGTCTGATTTGACACCATAACTTCACAAACTATAAAACTCAAACTCGTCATGGCAAGGACCTTGGAGCTAGCACTGTGGGCAATATGACCATAGTCAATAGCAAAACATGTCTTCCCCAGCTAAACAAATTTCCTTACTTAGAATTAAGCAACCAAGCCAAAAGATTTTGAGGTTGTCTGCTTATGCAACATAAATCCTCACCTCATCTTTAGGCCTTTGTAAATCTCCGATGTACAATTTAAGCCCTAAATTGTCTTAAGAATTCCGAGGTTGTCATCTGTCACGACTTAAACCTTCACATCTTCCAGGCTATTTGTGTGATCGTTTCACACGAATGCAAGTCATAAAAAATAAAATTGGCAGGATACAACACCTAAATATTTCTCCTCAAAACTGAAGCCAAACAACAACATAGACTGGGAAGTCACCAAGGTTGTCCTTTGGATCCGTAATATCCCCTAGTTTTTGCTCCTTTGGATTCTAAAATAAATATTCCAAATTTTGAGCCATTTCAATTTCACACCTCGTTTCTCCGATCTTATTAAAAAGTCCTATCCTTTTGACCTATTTGAAGATAATATTTTCCTGATTTTTATCAAGAGATTTCTTAGATGACTTCGTTCATTTAAGATGTAATTAATTTTAAGATGTAATTAAATATATAGGCTTGCCCTTATAGGAAGCTTGTCTAAACCCAGCTTAATATAAAACCTATTTAATTCTTCATATTAAATAGGGGAAATAGTCAGCAAATAAAATAGTTTCACAGACCAAATGGATGTCCTATATTACTTAGTTTATTTGATCGAGCCTCATCCTCAAGTCTTGTGTTTATCCTTTAGGATAGATACATGGTTTGAGGTATGATGCTCTTTCATTTAAACTATGACAAATATGGGGTCATAGCAACTCCTCAACTTTTTAGTGCCGACAAGTTATTACTTTCTTTTTAGCTCTTTTAGTAGTACTTTTTATTCATCATATCATTTTAAAACCTCTTTTTTTTAATATGCAACTTAAAACAGAATTTTTGTAATTTGATTTTAAGAGTTACTGCATTCCTCGTGGGATCGATACTGGGTATTTAAAGAAAATCTAATATTACTTGAAACGATACATATACTTGTGTAGTACTCTTACTGTGAAAATCTATTATAAATTATTAAATTTGTTCACACTAGCTACTGTAAATAATTGTAACAAAATTTAATGATTTATAATTGATTTTCACACTAGAAGTACTACGCAACTATATGTATCGTTTCAAGTAATATAGGATTTTCTTTAAAAGCTCTAGTATCAACTCACGAGGAAAGCGGTAACACTTAAAACCAACTTATAAAAATTATAATTAAATTGTAAATTAAAAGATAAGACATTTTAAAATGATATGCTTACTAAAAATTACTACTAAAAAGCTTAAAAGAAAGTAAGAACTAAATGTAAAAACTTAACAAAATATAACAACAAGTTTGGATATTATGGAAAACCTTTCCCCTTGGAAATAGATTTTCATCTATGTAGGATTCAATTGATTTAAGACAAAATTGAGGTATTGTGACAAATAGAAACATACCTTATTCTTTACCTCTGCCCGGTGCTTGTATAGAACATTAGCTAGCTTTGGTCGATTCCTTAACATCCCGACTTCACATCAGTGTTATCTAGCCTCTCACCTCTAGATGTACCTAACCTATGCCATCGTAATCCAAATCCTATACCTCTAAACCTTAACCTAGGGCATTACATTGAGGGCAATAGAGAAGATTTTGGAGGCCAAAATCATAGATTTCATCTTCCCTTAGTAAGGATTCACTTTAACTTTGAAATTTTTTTTTTCCACCATGGATTTTTTCTACATTGTGGAAGATCCTAAATTTGGGATTTTTTATGAAAAAGATTGAAGAAAACTCATGGTGAAAAGTTTCTCACCAAATAATCTTGCTTGAGGAGTTAGATCTTTGATTTAGTAATGTATTTGTAATTTATTTGGATTTTCATAGATTTTCCAATGGCTCCCCGAGTAAAGAGAGGAAGGTCATCCGAGGATATCGATTAACAAAGATTCATTAACTTCAAGGCCCAACATAGTTATGATACTCAAATGGAGACCAAAAAATTGATCTAAGCACGAGTGTTTGCAAACCCGGGTGGCTGATCGAAAGGTTGATTCTCGCCAGAAACTATGAAAGATTTTGCTACATCCCTGTAGTGCCAATTGTCCGCACGATACGGTAGTTCTATACTAACCTGAGGTTCAATGCTGGTGATTACATCTTCATTAGAGGTAAGCAAGTAGAATTTACTGTTGATCGGATCAATGTTTTTTATGGGCTAAGGAATGTATGTCATGATGAGTATGCTAAATTTATGATGATTAATTCATCATTGGATGAAGTGATTGACTTTTCGGCTGATGGAAAAAAAGAATGGAAGATTAAGAATAGAAAGATAGTTAACTTCTTCGCTTCCCTATAGACTAGTCAGTCAAAGGTATGTCATCACTTTATTTCTGCTAAGTTATTACCAACAAACAATCTTACTGATGTTACAAAGGATAGAGCGGAGTCGAATTGTGGAAATATGCTTCATACCACTTTATGTAAACCTTTAATTAATTTAAATGAACATTTATAAAAATAGAAAAACATTATTCTAACAACAAAATTTCAGAAACAACACAAAACTCGCTTTTATATATGAAATCCATGTTTTTACAACTAACATTTGTCAAGCTAACAAACATCTATTTCAGTGTTTTAAAGCAAGCCTAACATCCTAACAATGAAATCTAAACATGTAAATACAAAGACTAAACATAGATAAAGTTCAAAAATAATAGTAAATGCAATTCAACATACTAAAGTAACTAAAACAAAAAATACTAAAAAAAATATTTTGTGCATAAACTAAATTCAAACATCTTCTTCACTCTCTTCCTCATGAATATCTCCCATAGATTGGTAGTGCATATACATGTTATAGAAGGGTCGTGAAGGAAGCTCATCAGTCAAATTCTCCCCAATCCAAGCATGTTTCTTGAACTTACGTACCAAATCATCTTCAATATGACCAGTATGTTCAAAATGCTCTTTCATTCTCCAATCTAGATGATCTAATATCTCAGAAATATTTCCTATTGCATGCATTAGATTCTGCACCTTTTTTTCTATCTTCTTGATCTTCTTAAAAAGTGTATTCGAGTTGAAGTAAGGCTAAATAGGCGATGAATTCTGGGATTCCTGATCCATCAATACATTCATGTCGTTTTTATCTCCCATTCCAATACATCTGAAATAAACTTTTGAATCCATCAGCTTACAAGGAAGAAGCACTTTTTTCCAACTTTCATAAGGTACTTGTGAGTGACTATTGACTGCACGGTAAGAAAATAGTGGATGGATGTCCAATCCCAATTGATGACCCATTCACAATCAAACCCAATCCTGATTTTACAATGATGGCTCCAATATCAGTAGGTTTTCTGAATTGAATACAATAATTTAAAATAGAATTATCCTTAGCCACCTTACCAATCGTCATAGTAGGCATAATTTTGATGCAATAAATAAGTGTCATGTCTTACAAATACAATTTAACAATGATAAAAAAAAATGACATTTCCATCATCTCTGATCTCCTAATTTGCGTCTTCATCCGTAAGGTACCGGCAAAGTTTATTCATATTGTCTCTCGTAGGGGTAAAATTCACATAATGATAGATTGGCACATTCTAGATCATACACATCTTGTTTATTATTGAAGGAGTGAATTGCACAAACCTACCTCACACATAGACAACTCAGTGGTTGATTCCATGTAGATTTGCATAAAACTCTTTCACCACAGGGATGACTATTGTGAAAATAGTGTAACAAAGAACTTCCTAATGTCTTTGCGCAATGATCTCTTCATCTCGAGTATTTGGTGTGTTGAATTCTAGATTCGCAAATCTCCTTTCTTTGATTATCCTCTTCTTCACTAGAGCACAATCATGCAACTTTTGCACATCAAAACTGACAAACTTTCTCCCTTTGAAAATTTTAAATCTCATAGTTTTTTTTAGAGTGGGATGCCATTGGATTTGAGATCTAGTGGCTCTCCCCTTATTTTCCCTCTTAAAATAGACTTTGGCATCAATTTTTGGGAGTTATAAGGAGAAGACATGACAAAATACTTCCAAAAACCAACTTTCAAAACATTTTAAGTCATTTTCAACGCTGCGCATCATGCGCATCATGCATCAGCTCTATAAACTGCACTATTTCAATTTTGATCCAATAAATTCTCAAGTTTTTCATAAAATTAGATAAATAAATATGTTTCTAAATATTTTCTCAAATTATATAGACTATATAAATACATAATTATAAATATAAGTAAGATATTTTGAACCAAAAACTCAAAAGCAAAATAAACAATGATAAGTATGGGTTGCCTCCCACAAAGCGGTTGGCTTAATGTCGTCAGCTTGACATTCTAGTCTTTATTCTAAGTGACCCTACATTACAGTCTCTTCAGAAGCTGGTCTTTAACCATCAAAATATGGTTTCAATTTTTGCCCATTCACTTTAAATATCCTTCCAATCTTGGGATCTTCAATGTTATTTGCACTATAGGGATAATCCTTCATAATTCTGGCTGGCCCTTTCCACATAGACTTTAATTTCCAAGGAAATAATTTCATTCTTATATTATATAATAAAACTTCCCATCCACGTTAAAATTCCCCTTCTATTATATTCTAATCATGCTATGCATTCATCTTTTCTTTGAAAATCCTCGCATTATCGTAAGATTCATTCCTGATTTCTTCAAGCTCATTTAGTTATAATAATCTTCTCTCACCAACATCTTTTAAATTGAAATTGAATTCCTTTATAGCCTAATAAGCTTTATGTTCCAATTCTACTGGCAAGTGACAAGTCTTCCCAAAAATTAATCTGTAAGGGGACATACCTATAGGGGTCTTATAAGTAGTCTTGTATGTTGATAATACAGTATCTAATCTAGTAGACCAATCCATTTTACTAGGATTAACACTCTTTTCCAAAAGTTTCTTAATTTCATGATTTGATAGTTCTGCTAAACCACTAGTCTAGGGATGATAAGCAGTTGCAATTTTATGCATTATATTATATTTTCCTTCCAATCTTGCAATTGTTGCATTTCTAAAATGAGATCCTCCATCAGTAAGGCTTACTTTTGGCATTCCATATCTTGTAAAAATATTTTTTATTAAAAATTTTGAGACACTTCGAGCATCAAATCGAGGTAAAGCAATTGCTTCAATCCATTTGGAGACATAATCCACTGCAATCAATATATAAATATTTTTGAATGAAAGTATAAATGGTCCCATAAAATCCAATCCCCATGCATAAAAAATTTCAATTTCCAAATTTAAATTTAGAGGTATTTCATTTCTTTGTGAATTATTACCCACTCTTTGACACCGATCACATGTTTTTATGTATATATTAACATCTCTAAATTTAGTAGGCCAATAAAATTCCAATTGTATGATTTTATGAACAATTCTTTCATTTCTAAAATGACCTCCAAATTTAGAATCAGGAAATTTTTTAATAATTTCTTGAATCTCTCTATAAGGCACACATCGTCGCATTACTAAATCCTAGTGTTGTTTGAACAAATAAGATTCATCCCAAAAATATGACTTTGCATAAAAAATAAACTTCTTTTCTTATTATTCTATCAGCCACTAAGGTAAAATACTACTAATAATATCATTTACAATATCAACATATCAAGGTATTTCCCATCCTTTTACAACATAAAGTTATTCATCAGGAAAAGTTTTGTTAGTTCTTTTTTCCAAATCGAGTGTTTCTTTTTGTTCTAGCCTAGATAAATGATCATCTATTTGATTATCAGTCCCTTTCATATCGACTATGACAAAATTGAACTCTTGCATCAGAAGTACCCATCTAATTAATTTTGGTTTAACATCATTCTTTTGCATCCAATATTTAATGGTCGATTGGTCAATATGAAAAATACCTTTAGCTCCAATCAGATATGATCTAAACGTATCGAAAGCATATACATTAGCTAATAACTCTCTTTTAGTGGTGGTGTAATTAATCTGAACATCATTAAGAGTCTTACTAGACATCATTAAGAGTCTTGAACATCATTAAGAGTCTTACTAGCATAGTACATAACTTTACAAAATCTTATCATATTTTTGCCCTAAGACAGCTCCAATTGCATAATCACTAGCATCATACATTAGTTCAAAAGGTTCCTTCCAATCAGGTGAAATAATTATATGAGCAATGATCAATTTTCCTTTAAAGTTTCAAAGGCTTTTAAGCAATCTTGGTTGAAGTCAAATTTTTTATCTTTCTCCGGAAGTTAGCATAAAGGTTTAGTAATTTTTGAAAAATCTTTAATATATTGTTTGTAAAATCCAACATGTCCTAAAAAACTCATAACTCCTCTTATTATAGTAGGTAGAGGTAGGTTTGATATAACCAAAATTTTTGCCCAACAACAATTCCCTCTGCAACCACAAATTGACATTTCTCCCAGTTCAATATGAGATTAGTTTTTCACATCGTTACAAAACTTTGTTTAAATGATTTAGACATATTTCAAATGAAGTTCCAAACACAAAAAAATTTTCCATAAAGACTTCAATCTCTTTTTCAATTAAATCAATGAAAATTGACAGCATACATCTTTGAAATGTTGCGTGTGCATTACATAATCCAAAGGGCATTCGCGGAAAAGCAAAAGTTCCATAAGGACATGGTAAAGTTTTTTCTCCTAATCATTTGGAGCAATAGATATTTGATGATAACTAATATATCCATCTAGAAATCAAAAATATTTGTGCCCAGCCAGCCTGTCCAACATTTGTTCCAAAAAAGGTAAAGGAAAATGATCCTTCCTGGTGGCAAAATTTATTCTGCTATAGTCTTTGCAGATTCGCCAACTAGTGATTTATCATGTTGATATTAAATCATTTTGCTCATTTTTCACTACAATCACACCTCCTTTTTTGGAACACAATGAATTGGACTTACCCGAGCATTGTCTAAAATAGGATATATTATTCCAACAACTAACCATTTTAAAATTTCTTTCTTAACAACTTCTTTCATCGTAAGATTTAATCTCCTTTAAGGATAAGATCTTGGTTTATGTTGATCATCCAATAAAATTCTATGCATGCAAATTGAAGGACTAATTCATCTAATATCAGCTAATGTTCATCTGAAAGCTTTCTGATATCTTTTCAACGTTTCAAATAACTATTATTTTTGCTCATCACTTAATTCTGAGGATACTATAACAGGTAATATAGACAAATCTCCTAAGAATGCATACTTAAATGTGTAGGAAGTATTTTCAGTTCCAGTTCAGGAAGGTTCTAGATAGATGAAGTCAAATTCTTCTTAGTTTCCTTTCTGCAAGATCTATATCTCAATTTTTTTATGAAAATGATTCAAGTCTTCTTTACTCAATTCCTTAAATTCATCTTGAATTTTATGCTCATTTTGATAATCCATATATTACTTTGCAAATTCGCTTTCAAATGTCTTCTTGAAATATTCATGGCTTAAATTTTCATTAATATCCACTCTGAAGCATTCAATCTCTTACTCTTTTGCAAAGTATCTCATTGATTATATAATGTTAAATGTAACCTCTTGATCACTAACTCTCATAGTTAGTTTCTCTTTCTACACGTATATAAAAGCTCTTCAAGTGCTAAGGAATGGTCCTCCTAAAATGATAGGAATTTTTTTATCTTCCTCCATATTGACCAAAGGAAAATATGTTGAGATTTTCATACCTTTTTTATACTATTTTTAATGATATTGCACTTTAATGAAAGGTATTTTTGATGTTTTGTTGCAGGAATGATGAATTAGGGTCAATGGAGAAAAAAGATGCAAAAAGGAGCGAATTTGGAGCAAAAAGGACCAAAATGTGGAGAATTGCACTAGGGCTTCGACGGTGCCATCGAGGCCGCCTACGACAAGCTTTTCCCGAGGGTACAGGACAAATTCTCCAGAAGGCCGCCGACGGCGGCATTGAGGAAGCCAACGGCTGAATCGACGGTTATGTGACATGTACAATGGATAAGGCCGGATTTTTGAGGGGTGCGTAAGCAACTCTTGGGAACAACTCTTGGGAACTTTAAAGAGAACATTTTGGCCAAAATAGAGAGACTTTTGGAGTCCTGGAGGTTAGACAAAATCCATGCATTGTCGCCACTTTACTTTAATCTCAAAAAGTATAAAAAGCGTATAATTATGAGGAATTTTTCAAGAAATTGTAAGAAGTGAAGGAAAGTGAGAGATTTCTTCCTCCTTACTACTTCGAAGAGGAATTCTGTGTGCTATAAAGAAAGGAAGAGACTCAGGGGAACTTCGAGGAGTGTTCTTGGGGAGAAATTTAGAGATAAGTTATTTAGTTGTTATAGTTTGTATGGCTTTGATTTTATATATGAATTCCAAGTTGTGTTGTGCTTT
>NW_018220131.1:90570-93648 GCF_001263595.1 Phalaenopsis equestris
GTGCTGATGTGTAGATGTTAGCCCTCAGGTGAGGGGAACGTGGGAGCTCCGAAGTGAGAGCCGGTATCCTCCCAGCCTAGCCGCAGAATCAGTAACCAAGCATAGGATTAGTCAATGTTCTTTATGCCTGGACCAAAGGGTAAAGAATAGGTATGCTCCTATTTGACACAATATAAATTGAACTAATTCATTTTATCCATTCACTATAATTTCTTGACAAGGAGAATGATGCTTTTTTATATATTGAATATCACAATTAAACGTTATTTTCTATAATTAGTTATTATCCAAATTATCTACTTATTTCGATTGCCTATTAGTGACAGATAAGTAACTTGAACGTCTTTGTAGTTGAAGTATTACTCTTTATTAAATCTTAGTCCGTAGTATTCCAATTTTCTCTGTGGGATCGATATCTAGGACTCCATTAGAGCCGTATATTACTTGAGTGATACGTATACTTGCGTTGACAAATTCGACTTTAACATTATTAAATATCATATCTATACATCTTTATTAAATCAAACATATATATATATATAAAGTCACAGTCAAGTTTTTGGTATCGTTACTGAAATTTAAATCTTCTAGTAGCGTCATCAAATTCTTGTAATTGTTGATTTACAAAAAAGGTCGGTCAAGTTTTTGGCGCCGTTACCGAGGAGAATTTCTGGAGTAACGGACATATTAGAATTATTAAAAAGTTTTTACTTAAATTGGAAATAAAGTATATATTTATATATTTATATTTATATTTATATTATTGAGTACTAATTTTAAATTGTATGCTTTATGTGAAATATTGGATCTGAAGGTTTAGTACCTTACGATTCAGAACTAGAATATACTATTAGAAAAATTGAAAACAAAAAAAAGAAATTAAAAATTTAAATGAAATGGAGAATAACTTAGATAATCAAATAAATGAAAATCGATAAAGACTTTTAAAAAATTATGCTAATCCGACAGCTGATGAACTTCACTTGACTATTAAACATCCTAATGTGGCTGCTAGTTCATTTGATATTAAACCTGCTATTATCTAAATGATACAAAACAATCAATTTGGAGGCACACCGAATGAAGATCCTAACTTACACCTCGCTAGTTTTTTAGAATTATGTGCTACTTTTAAATATGATAGAGTCTCAAACGATTCTATTAGACTTAGACTTTTTCCTTTTTTACTGAGGGATAAAGCTAAGTTGTTGTTAAACTCGTTAGCACCTGGATCTATTAGAACTTGGGGATAAGTGTCACAGAAATTTATATCCAAATATTTCCCTCCATCCAAAACTGCTAAACTAAGAAATGACATAACATCGTTCTGTCAGATTGATGGAGAGTCAATATATGAAGCTTGGGAGAGATTTAAAGATCATCTTAGGAAATGCCCTCATCATTCGTTACCAAACTGGTTAATAATTCAAACCTTTTATAATGGATTAGTGGGATGTCTTAGATCGATTATAGATGCTGTGGCTGGTGGTTCTTTAATGTCAAAACCTTTTGATTAGGCTTATTCATTAATAGAAGAAATGGCTACCAACAATTTTCAATGGCCCTCTGAGCTGGAAAATCCTAAAAGAGTAGCTAGCATCCAGGATTCTGATGCAATATCTATGTTAGCTTCATAGATTGCTGCAATATCAAAGAAATTAGATCATTATGGGATGAATTATTCTTCAACACATCTTATGATGGAAGAAAATTCATCTAGGCAATTTGTAGATGTTCAACCTTCATATCAAACCTTAAATGTTATTACTAGACCTAACAACCCATACTCGAACTATTATAACCCAGGTTGGAAGAATCATCCAAATCTTAATTAGAATAACAATTCAGAATAACAATTCTTTGACAAATTCTTTGACAAATTAATAATGGGAAAACAACTTAATGAACCCATTAGGAAATTCATCCAACCAAGAAAATGTTAACTATAGCCCTTGTTATCCTCAAGGATTTAACAATAATATTCAAATTAAGGAGAAGAAGTTATCTATGGAAGAGCTGATATTAAACATGGGTCAACAATTACTGAATCAAGGAAACCAATTACAGATTCAAGGAAATCAATTACAAAATCAAGGAACTGCTATTAAGAATATTGAGAACCAATTAAGGCATACTGCTATTGCACTTAGTAACCGAACAATAGGAAAATTTTCCGAGTACTGTGGAACCAAATCCGAAAGATCAAGGAAAAGAACAAATCAAGGCAATACAATTACGAAGTGGAAAAAAATTGGAAACAAGAGTATAAAAAGAAACTGAAATTGTAAAAGAGAAAGTGGATACTGACCAAGAAAAGAGGTATCCATTTACACCAATGAAAGTTACCGTGGAAAAACCTCCACCACCGTTTCTTCAAAGACTGAAGCAACATAAACAAAGTAAACAATTTCCTCTTAAGAAGTTAACGGTGAATATTTCCTTCGTGGAAGCTTTAGAGCAAATGCCCAATTATGTGAAGTTTATGAAAGATATTTTGACCAAGAAGACGAAGTTCTCAGATAATGAAACTGTTGCACTTAGCGAAGAATGTAGTACAATTATTCAGAAAAAGCTTCTTGAAAAATTAAAATATCCTGGTAGTTTCACTATACTGTGTGCTATCAGTTAAAAATTCTATGAAGAGCTTTATGTGATTTGGGAGCCAGCATTAACCTTATGCCTCTATCAATTTTCAAAAGACTAGGATTAGGAGAAGTCTTACCGACTTCTGTAACTCTTCAATTAGCAGACCGATCAGTTACATATCCTAAGGGAGTTATAGAAGATGTGTCAGTAAAAGTTGACAAATTTATCTTTTCGGTGGATTTTATTATCTTAGATATGGAGGAAGATAAGGAAATATCTAATATTTTAGGGAGACCATTTTTAGCTACTAGAAAAGCTATGATAGATGTTCAAAAAGTAGAATTAACTATGAGAGTAAATAATCAAGAAGTGACTTTTAACATTGCAAAATCTATAAAATACCCTGCTGTTGAAAGAGATAATGAATGTTTTTGCATGAAAATTGTTGAACATCTACTGAATGAACATTTTAAAGAACTTTTCGAAGATAAA
>NW_018220131.1:93851-94227 GCF_001263595.1 Phalaenopsis equestris
TTTGGGAGACTCATTTACATTACCTGTTATTATATCTTCAGAATTAAATAATTTACAAGAACAAAGACTGATAGATACATTGAAAAGATATAAGAGAGCTTTTGGTTGGACCTTAGCAGATATTAAAGGAATTAGTCTTTTGGTCTATATGCACAGAATTATATTAGATGAACACTCTAAATCAAGAGTTTATCCACAAAGGAGATTAAACCCTATAATGAAAGAAGTAGTAAAAAAGGAAATTTTAAAATGGTTAGACACTGGAATTATATATCCTATTTCAAATAGTGCATGGGTAAGTCCAATTCATTGTGTACCGAAGAAAGGAGGAGTGACTGTTGAAACAAAAGAAAATAATGAGTTGATACCTATCAGA
>NW_018220131.1:94237-95556 GCF_001263595.1 Phalaenopsis equestris
GGCGCATCTGCATTGATTATAGAAAACTAAACACTGCCACCAGGAAAGATCATTTTCCCCCTCCATTTCTAGATCAAATAGTAGATAAACTAGATGGACATAAATATTTTTGTTTTTTAGATGGATATACCGGTTACCATCAAATTCCTATTGCTCTTGAGGACCAAGGAAAGACAAAATTTCCTAGTCCTTTTAGAACTTTTGCGTTTAGAAGAATGCATTTTGGACTATGAATGCACCTACAACATTCCAGAGATGTATGATGTCCATATTTAGTAAGTTAATTGATGATGGGCTGGAAGTATTTATGGATGATTTCTCTGTACTTGGAACATCATTTGACGCATGCTTAATTTATCTTGAAAAAGTGTTAGAGTTATGCGAAAGAACTAATTTAGTTCTAAATTGGGAGAAATGTCAATTTATGGTTGCAGGAGGAATTGTGTTAGGGCATAAAATTTTGGAATATGGTATGGAAATGGACCCTGCAAAAATCTAAGCTATATCTAAACTAACACCTCCTACTAGTGTAAGAGAAGTTAGAAGTTTTCTGGGACATGTTGGTTTTTACAAGCATTTTATTAAAGATTTCTCAAAAGTTACTAAATCTCTATGCCAACTTTTAGAAAAGGACAAGCAATTACTGAAAGCTGTTTAAATGTCTTTGAGTTATTAAAAAAAAAATTAATCATGGCCCCTATTATAGTTTCACCTGACTTGGGGAAACCATTTGAACTGATGTATGATGCTAGTGATTATGCTATTGGAGCTGTCCTTGGACAAAGGCATGAAAAGATTTTTAAGGTGATATACTATGCTAGTAAAATTCTTAATGATGCTCAAATTAACTATACTGTTACTGAAAACGAGCTACTAGCTATTGTATATGCTTTAGATAAATTTTGATCTTATTTAATTAGAGCTAAATGTGTTGTGCACACTAATCACTCAGCTATTAAATATCTGATGCAAAAGAAAGATGCCAAACCAAGGTTGATTAGATGGATATTATTGATACAAGAATTTGATCTTTTAGTTATTGATAGAAATGGAACTGATAGTCAAATTGCTGATCATTTGTCAAGATTAGAAAGCCATGAATTATTTGATGTTGACAAAGAAATTACAGACAGTTTCTCTGATGAATAGCTTTATAATGTTAGTGTGTGGAAAATACCATGGTATGCTGATATTGTTAACTATATTGTAAGTGATATTTTGCCACCTATGCTGACATTGCAACAACAAAGGAAATTCATTCATGATGCAAAAGCATATTTTTGGGATGAGCCTTATTTATATAAACAATGTAAGGATCT
>NW_018220131.1:96032-97904 GCF_001263595.1 Phalaenopsis equestris
TTTAATATTATTCATAGAATCTCTACTGCTTATCACCCTCAAACCAGTGGATTAGCTGAAGTTTCTAATAGAGAGATTAAACAAATACTTGAAAAGACTGTAAACCCTAGTAGAATAGATTGGTCCACAATATTGGATACAACATTATGGGCTTAAAGGACTGCTGATAAAACTCTTATTGGAATGACTCCTTACAGATTGATTTTTGGAAAAACTTGTAACTTATAAGTAGAATTGGAGCGTAAAGCATATTGGGCGATTAAAGAATTCTATTATAATTTGAAAGATGCTGGTAAGAAGAGATTGTTACAATTAAATGAATTGGAAGAATTAAGCAATGAATCTTATGATAATGACAGAATTTATAAGGAAAAATTAAATTTATGGCATGATAAAAATATTAACTAAAAGAACTTTGAACCAGGACATGATGTTTTGCTTTACAATACAAGGTTGAAGTTATTTTTTGGGAAATTGAAGTCTCATTGGTTAGGGCCATTTACTGTGACTCAAGTTTACACATACGGAACCATTGAAATTGATGATCAGAAAATGAGAAATAGATTTAAAGTAAATGGATATAGATTAAAACCATATTATGAGGGTAAAAGACCAAATTTTAAAGAGGTTTTAATGATCAGTCAACCTGAATGAACCCTTGAATAGGTCGGGCTGACGACATTAAACCAAGCGCTTTATGGGAGGCAACCCAGATTTATATTTATCTTTATTGGGATTATGGTAGTTTTTATTTGAAATTATCACTAGGTTATAGTAGTATTAAGCTCGACTACTCTTATTTACCCTTCAAATATCTTAAAAATTGGATCCATAAAGAAAAATTGCAAAGCATTTGGACCAGAGCCAAACTGTGAAAGTTTGCCTTAGGCGCCGACGGCGCTCTCGACGGCGTCAACGGCGGGTTTTTATCGAGAGTCCAGGCAAAAATTAATACAGAAGCGCGCTGACGGTGCCCTCGACGGCGCCAACGGTGAGATCGGTAAGAGGCAATTTCTTGTGTCCAATGAGCATTTTTTGACGGTTTTTGGGCGAGAATAGTCTTTTAAAACTCAAAAATTTGAACTCTAGTTCATATTTTCTCCCCAAAAATGAAGAAAAACTTTGTCAATTTCATTCCTATGACATTCAATTCCCATGATAATCCCAGAATGTGAGTTTTCAATCGGCAAAAGTTTATTAGTGCGGAAGCGCAACAAATCTTCAACAAGTTGCTGACGAAGAAAAGATTAATAAAGGAATGAGGATTTGTGAGGATTTGTGAAAGGATTTGTGAATCGTGGATTGAATAATCCTACGACGAATATTGAAAAAACAATAGTGCGGCAAAGATGGGAAGTGTTGTGCTACACTACTGTTGCCGTAGTAGTTCATATGGTAAAAGAATTTTATGCAAATTTACATGAAATTAACCAAGGAGCTGTTTATGTGCGAGGGAGATGGATTACTTTCACTCCTTCAAGAATCTATGAGTTATATATGATAGAGAATGTTCCTGTCTGCCACTATTCCAATTTCATGTTCCGATAAGGAACCAGATGAATGAAATTTACCAGTATTTAACCGACAAAACTGACGACTGGGAAATGAGAGAGAACGGGTATGTTAGTTTTTCTGCAACAGTTTGAATTCCGTCTCTAAACACTGGCACTTCTTCATTTCTGTGAAACTGTTACCAACAATGAAGGTTTGTAAGGTTTCTAATGTAAGGTTCATTTTGAATTATTGCATCCAAAGGGGACTGCCGATCGATATAAGATCTATAATAGTGAAGTAAGTCTTAGGCCTGATCGTTCACGGATCAACTTATGGGCTTGGACACCCTTCAACAATTTTCTCACTTTGCAGCCAGTC
>NW_018220131.1:98010-100108 GCF_001263595.1 Phalaenopsis equestris
GCTATGATAGTTGATCAATCTATGATAGTTGATCAATCTTCTCAGAATTCTTTGCCAGTACAACCCTTAGCCCTGATAAGTCTTTGGTGATCTTGCGCTAAATCAAGAAATTAGAAAAGGAGGTACAAAATGTGATGAACGCAATTAATAATATCTCCAATTTTTTTGATCATTTAGACTAGAGGATTAAAGAGCATTTCTATCATTCGGGATGTTTAGAAGATAGCTTGATACGATTGATGAAGAGGATGAAATTAATTGAAGAGGATTCTACTGAAGAATTTCCATTTCGACCCTTATACAACCTCTTCTTCCATGTGCAATCAATGGGTGATCTCAGAGGAGAAACGAGCACAGAATCTGACAAGTAGTAGATCTCATATGTTACATTTATGTTTGTGTGTTTAGATTTGAACTTTATATTTGCTTTGTTTTAGAATTATGCTTAAAGATCTCTGTATAGTTGAGACTAAGCATAGGATTTTTGTTTTCAGCGTTTTGAGTGTTGTAGCTTGGATTGCGACCCTGAATTAATGTATTGAGTTTGAGAAAATACCTAATTTAGGTGTGTTATGTAACATTTATTGTATCTCTTGGAATTTATATATAAATGTGATGTTTTGTGTTGTGAAAGTTTGTGTGTGGTAAATACATCATTTAACTATTTAAAATTATGTTTATAAAGATTAAACGGATGTCGTTTAGGCTTAGAATTGATCAAAATCGCAAAAATATGGAATTTGAACAAAATCAATAGAGCCCGCCGACGGCGCCCTCGACGCTGCCGACGACGGGAATTTCCCAAGACTTGTGTTAAAAATACAATAGAGTGCGCCGACGGCGCCGTCGACCCCCACCGTTGGTGGGATCACAAAAATACCTCTTTGACCGCGATTTTGACCGGTCAACCGCCACTATTCATCATCCCCTTCCTCCTAAAAATGTCATTCTCAAATTAGGGCTCAATACATCTTTTATTGGAAGACGATTTCAAGGCTTTTTGACAACGAATTTGATCTTCTTTAGGTAAGAGCTTCACTCCAAGCTAAATATATTTGATTTTCACCATGTATTTCTTCCACATTGAGGAAACCCGAAAACTTGAAAATATGAAGAAAATCTTGGAAGAAATTCATGGATCTTAATGTTGAACTCTTTGAATTACCATTGGAAGCCATTATTTACATATTAGAAGTAATTTTGGACATTTTATTTGATTTGATTAGATTAAAAATTTCTCCATGCCAAAAGAGAAGAGTTTAGTTTGACTATTCTCGCTTCGTCAATGTGATGGCTCAAACTCAATTCACTTCGATACTTCAAGGAAAAAAATGTATTCAAGATCGAGTTTTCGAGAGTCCGGGAGGAGAAATTAACATTTATTGCCAAACGGAGGTGGGAAAACTTTTGTTACAACACTAATAAAGCCGATGCAAATGTGGTGAAAGAGTTCTACTCCAATGTAATTTATGCTGAAGATGGAATCATGCAAGTGCGTAGACTTTCTGTGGAATTTACCGCCGCCCGCATTAAAACTTTTTATGAAGTCCCAGATTCTTACATCTACCACTATGAATCGTTTAGTACGATGGAAGAACCCCTCAATGATGTGATTAACTTTCTCACTGATGAGAAAGGAACGTGGAAGATAAAGCTGCGAGAAAGGGTAAACTTTTCTGCTTTCATGTTAAATGCGACCTCTAAGGCGTGGAAGTATTTCATTTCCTCTACTCTGTTGCCGACTTACCACCATAGTCAGGTAACTAGAGATAGAGCTATTCTGAATTTCTATATTCAGAATAACAAAATTATAAATGTGGGGAAGATTATTTTTAAGAATATATTGACTACGGCAAGGAGTGAGACTAGTGGAGGTCTAGGACATCCTGGACTTATTTATGCACTTTGCCAACTTTCTGGAGTGGAAGCTGGAGAGGAAGAGTGGGTTCACCCTATGAAACCCATTCGTAAATAAAAATTGAAAACTTATGTATCCCACTAGAAATCGAGAACTGGAAGTACGAGTCAGGAACCTTCTACTAGTAGAGACGTTCCTTATACAAGGTATGACCCTCCTCCTCCTTCTAGCTCCCCTACC
>NW_018220131.1:101017-117894 GCF_001263595.1 Phalaenopsis equestris
TTGAGAAGAAAAGATTGGGGCTCAATGATGTAAAAACTATGAAATATTTATAAGGTAAAGAAATGCTTTGAGTTTCAAATTTAGGGAAAGAAAAGTGAAGTTCAAAATCATTAAAGGCTATCCAGATATACTAATCCTCACTTGAAAAAGGAAAAAGAAAGGATTGAAAACAATACCTGAAAAGAAAAGAAAAATATATAGGATTGAAAATAAGCCAATGAAAAAAAAAAGAAAAGAAAGAAAAATGAAAGTGAGGAGAAGCTTGAGGATATGCCTAAAAAAAAATTGGCTTCGCAGGACCGACCTAAAGGGAAAGCTTAAATACATTTCTGAATTTATATTTATGGACTAGATCTTTTTACTAATAGAGTTCTCATGAAGTTCTTATCTTTTGGATATTTTATGTGACTTAATATTGCAATCTATAGTCATTCTTGAAATAACTAGAAAACTAGAACTCTTAAAACTTGATGACTAGATAATCTGATGGATACAGAGTTAATTCAATTACTTGAATTTTTTCTGAAAATCTCACTATGATATTTATCTAAATCAAACTTATAGTGTTTTTGAATTAAATACTACAGTAGTAGATCATAACTTTTATATAGTACTAAAATTACTTGAGGACAAGTAGTAGTTAAGTTTGGGGGATTTTGATCAAAGGAAAATATGTTGAGATTTTCATACCTCTTTTATACTGTTTTTTATGATATTGCACTTTAAAGAAAGGTATTTTTGATGTTTTATGGCCGACGCCGCCACCAAGGCCGCCGACGGCAAGCTTTTCCCGAGGCTACAAGACAAATTCTCCAGAAGGCCACTGACGACGCCATCGAGGCCACCGACGGTGGGATCGACAGTTATGTGACATGTACAATGGATAAGGCCGGGAATTGCCGGAATTTGGAGGGGTGCGTAAGCAACTCTTGGGAAAACTCATCCACATCTTTAAAGAGAACATTTTAGCCGAAAATAGAGAAACTTTTGGAGTCCTGGAGGTTAGAAAGGATCCATTAGTGCATAGAAAGCTTGCTAGAGCGTATAACTGTGAGGAAATCTTCAAGAAACTGTAAGAGTAGAAGGAAAGTGAGAGATTTCTTCCTCCTTACTACTTCGAAGAGGAATTCTGTGTGCTGTAAAGAAAGGAAGAGATTCAGAGGAACTTTGAGGAGTGTTCTTGGGGTGAAATTTAGAGATAAGTTATTTACTTGTTATAGTTTGTATGGCTTTGATTTTATATATGAATTCCAAGTTGTGTTGTGCTTTCCCCACGGGTTCTGAGTAGTTTTATCTGTCTTTCTCCTTATCATGAGATTTGTGAAATGGTGATTTGAATTGGTGAAGCCATGAAAATGTTTAAGAAATTTTGATGATCTTTTCATAATTTACTTTCAATATTGCCAATTGATTTGTTAAAATATGTTGAGTTTTACAACTAAGTTAAAGATTACATCTAAGATTCTGGAAGGTCAAAGCCCTTGAAAGTTGGGTGCAAATAAATAAAGAAATATTACTATTGGGCGTAGAATTGGAGATTTTAGAGTGACAAAATAAAATCCCAATTCGGTCCTATCATTTGGGTGCTGGTGTGTAGTTGTTAGCCCTCAGGTGAGGGGAATGTGGGAGCTTTGAGGTGAGAGTCGGTATCCTCCCAGCCTAGCCGCAGAATCAGTAACCAAGCATAGGATTAATCAATGTTCTTTATTCCTGGATCAAAGGGTAAAGAATAAGTCTGCTCCTATTTGGCACAATATAAATTGAACTAATTCATTTTATCCATTCACTATAATTTCTTGGCAAGGAGAAGGTTGTTTTTGTATATATTGAATATCACACTTAAATGTTATCTTCTATAATTAGTTATTATCCAAATTGTCTACTTATTTCAATTGCCTATTAGTGACAGATAAGCAACTTGAACGTCGTTGTAGTTGAAGTATTACTTTTTATTAAATTTTAGTTCGTAGCATTCTGTTTCTCCTTGTGGGATTGATATCTAGGACTCCATTAGAGCGCTATATTACTTGAGCGATACGTATACTGCGTTGACAAATCGACTTTAACATTATTGAATATTATATCCATACATCTTTATTAAATCAAACATATATATATATAAAGTCACAATCAAGTTTTTGACATCGTTGCTAGAATTTAAATCTTCTAGTAGCATCATCAAATTCTTGTAATTATTGATTTAAAAAAAGGTCGGTCAACTAATATCTACTAAAATAAAGTCCACAGGAAAGATAAATTTATCAACCTTTACCAAAATATATTCTATAACTCCTTTAGGATAAGTAATAGACTAATCAACTAACTGAAGAGTTACAGTTGTAGGTGAAATATCTCTTAAGCGCAACTTTTTGAAAATTGATAACGACATAAGATTAATATTCACTCCTAGATCACATAAAGCTTTTCCATAAAATTGTTCGCCAATAGTACAAGGAATTGTAAATCTTCTAAGATCTTTAAGTTTTTCTAGAAGCATTTTCTGAATTACAGTGCTACACTCCTTGTTGAGTGCAACAGTCTCATTATCTTTAAACTTTCTCTTTTTATTAAGTATATCCTTCATGAACTTCTCATAGCTTTTCACTCCTAGATCACATAAAGCTTTTCCATAAAATTGTTCGCCAATAGTACAAGGAATTGTAAATCTTCTAAGATCTTTAAGCTTTTGAAGCATTTTCTGAATTACAGTGCTACACTCCTTGTTGAGTGCAACAGTCTCATTATCTTTAAACTTTCTCTTTTTATTAAGTATATCCTTCATGAACTTCTCATAGCTTGGCTTTTGTTCCAAAGCATCAATAAATGGAATGTTTATTGTTAACTTCCTCAATAATTCTAAAAATTTAGAAAATTTGTTATCTCTATTTTTTTCTTCAATCTTTGAGGAAATGGAGGTGGTGGTCTTTCTACAGTGATTTTCATTAGTTTAATGGGACATTCTGATTCAAAATGTTCTGACTCAAATTTAATGGGACATTCTGATTCAAAATGAAAATCTTCTCCAGATTTTTCATTTTCCACATCTTTTTTAACTTCAACTTCTTCTTGATTTCTATTCTGTACTTCTTTTCCACTTCTAAGTTGAATCGCTTTAATTTGATGTTTGTTTTAATCTTTAGGATTTACTTGAACATTACTAGGCAATGTTCCTGAAGGTTTATTGCTTAGTGCGGTAGCAATACATCCCAATTGATATTTAAAATTTCTAATTGCAGGTCCTTGATTTTGTAATTGACTCCTCATTTTATAGTATCAATTCTTCAATTGATAACTTTTCTCCTTACTTTGCAAATTATTAAATACTGGGAGGTAATATAGTTTATAATTTGGATTTCTTTGATTGTTCAAGTTTCCCAATGGGTTTGCATTGTTGTTTCCCCATTACGGATTGACAGCATTAGAGTTATTGTTACTCTAACTAAATTTTGGACAATTCTTCCAACCAGTATTATAATAATTGGCATAAGGATTATTAGAATGATTATTTATTGCATTTAAATTCTCATAAGACTTTAAGGTCTCATAAGAAAATTGAGATTTTATCATTTGCCCAATGAATTTTCCTCAAGCACAGGTGAAGTTTGAGAATAATCATACCATATTGATCTATCTTCTTTGATATAACAACTATTTGTGTAGCTAACATAGATGATGCATCAAAATCATGAATACTATATTCTATTTTTTGATTTATTCTTTATGAGGTCCATTGAAAATTATTAGTAGCCATCTCTTCAATTAATTAATATGCTTCATTGAATGGTTTTGACATTAATGATCCACCAACGGTCAATTATAGATCTATAAGATCCAACCAACCCATTATGAAAAGTTTGAATTATTAACCAATTTGATAATGCATGGTGTGGACACTTTCTAAGGAAATCTTTGAATCTTTCTCAATTGCCCTTGAAACTGACAAAAGGATGTAATATCATTTCTAAGGTTAACAATTTTTGAAGGTGGGAAATATTTAAATAAAATATTTTATGATAAATCTCTCCAAGTTCTGATAGACCTAGGTGCTAATGAGTTTAACGATATCTTAGCTTTATCCCTTAATGAAAAAGGAAAAAAGTTTAAGTCTGACAACATCATTTGACACTCCATCATGATTAAATGTAGCACACAATTCTAGAAAACTAGCAAGGTGTAAATAAGGATCTTCGCTTAGTGTTCCCCTAAACAGATTATTTTTAATCATTTCGATAATAACAGGTTTAAGCTCCAATGAATTGGCAGCTACAACAGAGTTTTGTATACTCAAATAAATGCCATGTGTTGTAGGATTAGCATAATCTCTTAGAGGTCTCTGATGATGTTCATTTTCATTTCCAGCATTACTCAAATTGCAAGCCTTTTTACTAATATTATTTATGTATTTTTGTTGTTTTTGAATTTTTTTAATAGCTCTTTCTAATTCAGAATAGTAAGGTACTAAATTTTTCAGATCTTACACTAGGCGTAAGCAAATAAAACAAGTAATTGAAAATAAGCATACACACTTAAATAACAAAATATTCAAGGTAAACTACAAATTCTCTTTTAATTTTAATTTTTTTTAGTTTTTAAAATAAAAATGAAATAACTTACTACTACTTTCTCTTACTTCCCCAGAAACAACGCCAAAAACTTGTTGTGGTCGTATTTAACGTGTTAATTTTGTAATTATTTTTCAGTATTAGAAATTACACACGACAGATATAATAATAAATATGCAATGTAATCTCAACAAATGTAACTTTCACAAAAATAGTGTCTCTTTAAAACTCTTTTAAACTATCAAATTCCCATTTAAAAATAATGCAAGTATACGTATCTCTCAAGTACTAAAGGGCTCTAATGGAATCATACATATCAATCCGATAGGGAAGTTCAAAATTCATGTAATAGTTCTTAAATTATATTTATAATTTAAACTAAAGGTATAGTGTGAAGTATAAATATTAACTACTAAAGTGAATGATATTTAAAATGCAGTTGAAAGACAAAGTTAACTAAACCAGAAACTAAAATTTTAAAAGTAAAATTATTAAAACTAAATGTGATTTTAGTTGGGGGAAAGTTCAAATTTAAGAAAGCATCCTTCCCCTAACAATGATCATATGGATTGTGAAGAAATTAAAATCATTTGGAATTGTATATAAAATTATTTTTTGCCAAATTGGAGAAATCATATTCCTCACCTTCTTCTAAGTGTTATAAAGAACATTGACTAATCCAAAGTTTGGTCCTAAATTCTGTGGTTAGGCTGGGAGGATAATGACTGCCACTCCAGAGCTCCTAGTACTCCCTCCTCTAAGGGCTAACAATCTTGCATTAATTTCCAATCAGCTAGACTAAATTATAAATTTTAATCTCTAACCTTAAAATCTACAATTCAGGATTGAATAAAGTATATTTATTTATTTATTTACACTCAATTTCATGGATGACATACTCTCCTATGAAATCCAATGTGATTCTCCCCATGTTGTAGAAATCATAGCCCTTTCGGAACATATGTTTCTCTACACATTTTAACATTTCAATTGGCCAGATGAAAAAGTAATTTAAGATTGGAGTTCAAATAATCACAAATTATTATCATTTAAAACTATAGATAACAAAATTACTTCTTCACAAAGCCATATTTCAAAGTAGGGAGAAGGATACAAAGGACTACTCGGAACTCATGAGAAGGATAAGATAAAACATGGATTTCATAAATAAAAACAAGCTTACAAAATAAAAGACATAAAAGATAAATTATCTCACAATCCTTCCCAAGAAAATCCCAAGAAGTTCTCTCCAAGCTTTTCTCTCTTTACAAGACCTCTCAATTCTCTCTTACAAGCGTAAGGAAGAAGAAATCTCTCACCTTCCCTCTCATCTTAGAACCCTAGAAGAAAATTTTCAAGTCCTTGACTTTCTCTCTCTTTCTCTTCCTCTTGCCTTTCACGGCATGCCCTTTTACGTCACACCCAAACTCCTTCAAGTCTTCTTCTTTTATTTTGGGTTACCTTCTTCAAAGAAGAGTTCAAATTTCCCTCCAAAAATCCCTCCAAAAGTCAACTTTTTGGAGTTTAAGAGATGTGTCATTTCATCCAAGAGATCCCTTTGTAAAGAACCTTCCAAAGTATTTAGATGCATTGAATTACTGCAATAGATGTTTAGAACAAGAGCCTAATTGCAAATTCATGCAAAATTCACCTTGAACCACCTTAGTCCTCAAAAAGTCATCTCTGATGTCAGATCTGGTGCATCATGCTCCAAGGCTCTATCAAACGGTGCATCATACGCCAATCTGGCGCATCATGCGCTAGATTCTTAAAATTCACTATTTTTGCTCCAAATTTCATTCTTTTTGCTATTTTTGCTCCAAATCCCTAAAAATGTTATAATTGCAATAAAAACACAAAAATACCCTTCTTTAAAGTGCAATATTGCCAAAAAAAGGCATAAAATACATATTTAAAACAACATACTATTTTGGTGTATCGCCCTTCAAAATATCCAAGAGATTCCAAGGTGTTTGGCAAATGATCCTAAGCTACGTGAGAAATCTCTTAAAATATCAGAGCTCATTCTAAGCTTATCATATTGTTCCATTACTCATCCAATGTCAAGGTAAAATTACCTCATTACTCAGTGAATTGTGACATTTTAATCATCCTGAGGATAGGGAACTCAATTGATCAATTGATATTTCACTTAAAAGCTATGCAGGTGAATGCCCCTAATGCAAGCTCCAGTCATTAAAGATTTTGATACCCACCCCTAAAGCTGGGCTTGGTGGTGTCAATCATCAATCACATTATCTTCTAAATCCCTTCAAAAAATCTTTAAAATCGAGCCTAGATCGCTACTAAGCCCCTTAATAAATCTAATGGGAGAAAGATTAGCAAATGTTAGAAGTTTAATTTAGGTTATATGGATCCTAATTAAAAAAAGTCATCTCATCATAATATACACACTTAATCAAATACAAAATATACACACTTAATCAAATACTGAAATGTACAAAATCATTCAAACCATCATAATATTTTTCCTAAGCTTCTCTGACCACAAGAAACCTATTAAAATTTATCCCATAATTTTCAAAGTGATATTTCAATTTCAATAATTAATTTAAGCCAAATTAGCCATCTTAGCTTGAAAATTAAAGTTAGGAGCATAGAGATGTCCTCTCATCTTAGAAAAAAAAACATAGCCTTTGGTATAAGGAACAAAAACTCAAAAATTTCAAGCTATGGTTGACAATGCTTACTCATAATGAATTGAAATACCATAGAGAGTATTTAATTAAAAATCAAAGGTTAAACAAATAATTTTTTTATTTTTGGTCCACATTATTCTCCTCTGTTCACAAAGCAAGCGTGTATTTATATTTTATTTTTATGATTTTTCTACACTAAGATATGTATTTTTGAAGTTCTGATCATTTAAATAAAAAAAAATCGATATTTCATTACTTAAACACGCGGCGCCACCTCATCCTTGTTCACAGTGAAGTCTCCACGTGGCGCTCTGCTATTTGACACTGCCAGCCATGTAGCTACCTTGTAAGTCTACCTTTTCATTCCATGCTCTATCACAACAGTCCAACCAATAAACGTGCGATCATACGAGATCTGTTCATCGTCCCCAAATGACCTAACCCGTAAGCCGTTCACACTAAAACCTTAAGATATTGAGCTAGACTCAACTAAATCAATTTCGGTTCGTTCTTAAGCCTTCATCTACTCTAGAAAAACATATATATATGACTTAAATGGTATGAAATAGAGTAGAGGCGTATGGAGAATGAAATGAAGATTCGTTTAGGGTTATAGTTCAATACCTTTATTTGAGAGAGGAGGGCTCAATAAGATAGTTGTAGCAGCTTTGATTGGGTCCAACAAACCTCTAGATGAATTCCTAGGCCCTGGTGAATTGTCTGGATATGATTTTGATTAAAGTGGATTTCAAATATTGATCTAGAGCTAGGTTAGAGGCGATGGGGCTTTTGTGGGGAATCAACTCCTTTATCTTTGGTGATGGTGTGGGCATAGTTAATTGAAATTTGGTGGACTGTTGAGGTGTGGGGAATTTGTCCTTGTTTGAACTAAAATTTTGAACTCAAAATTGAGCTCTCACAATTGGAACTAGTGGGGTAAAAAAACGAGATTAAGCTGAGGAGTTCTTGGAGAGTCTTTAGAAGGAATTAGACAGAGTTTCCCCAAGGATTTTGCTAAATCTCTTCCATGTCCATGGAGAGAATAGTTTAAATAGAGGAGGCTATGGTGGATCTCAAGCCAAGCTGAGGTGGCCAGGGTGCTGCCTAGGTGGAGGGAAGAAAAGCCCTAACGACCAACCAAGCTTACCCAGCTCAAGTGAGTTCAATTTTGGGTTTTGGCAACTTATGCTCCTTTGGGGTAACTATTTTTCGTAGTTGAGGTGGTGGTTGGCCAGATTCTGGTCACCTCTTGGCTCACGGAGGTCAAGGGGTGGCTATTTATGATTAACTCCCCAGGGTAAGCAATGATGAGGAAGATATTTAATGTTTTGCCAAATATGTGGTGAAATACCTTAAATCAAGGGATCATTGGTCCATAGCTAATATAGGGTGTGCTAGGTGAATCTATCCTAATCACTAGGGTCAAGAAGGTGGTCGTAGAAGATTTGGTTTGATTAATTTGGCATGGCTTAGTCAATTTTATTGCATGGGATCAGTTTGGGTCAAATTGGCTGAAAGTTTGGTTTGGGTTAGGCTATCCACAACATTGGACTCAATTAATGGATTAACTTGGTGTATATGATTGTCACAAAGAGTTTAGAAAATAATTGGAGTGATTTTGAATTTATTTGGAGGCTCACTTTGAAGGATTTTTACATTTGATCAATTTGGGGATGTTGGGTTAGACTTGGGTTTACGTCAGGCTAGAGTTGGGCTAAGTCCAAATTAAATGTACAAAATAGTCTAAGGAGATCTTATGAAGAGTTATCAACTTTAATTGGGTGTCAATTTTGGGATTCGGGCATTCAATTAGGTGACATTTGGAGACATGGCTAAATTGAGGTAAAATTGGGGGTTTTAGGCTTGGATGAAATTGGGCTCAAAGTATGGGTCAAAAGGGTTGGGATTTGGTCTAAATTGATTTTTTTTCATGTGGAATTTGAGTTTAGAATTGAAATTGGGAAAATTTTGAACCAAATTGGTGGACATTTGGGGTGAAATAGGGTAACTGGGCCGTTAAAGGAAATTTGGGGTTTTGGTTAAAAAGGGGTCAAATTGGCCAAATTTAACTCAATGGGTCTAAATTAGTTTTGGGCACATTTTAAATGATTTTGAATGTTTTATGAATGTTTGGGCCACAAGGGTATTTTGGTAAATTTGGCAATTTTGGGAGGTTTTGGGGAAGTTGCGTGGTTTCAAATGGTTTGAGATGATTTTTGAACAAATTTGGGTATTTTGGGTGAAATTGGGTATTTTGGTCAAATTTAGGGTTTGGGGGTGTTTTGGTAAATTGGGTACATTTGGGGGGCAAAAGGCTAAGTTAGGTATTTTGGTGAAATTGAGGTGCCAACCACCATATTTGATCTATGGACCAATGGAATCTCCATTTGGGTCCTCTATGTACTGGTCTTATCTAAACCCTACTCTAGGGCTAGTGGCTCTAGGCGACCATCTACATGAGTTTCCCAAAGATCAAGAGATTAAAGTTAACAAATTAAGGTTTAGGGTTGTGAGTTGGATGTATTTTGCAAATGAGTGGCACTATATGCACTAGCTCAGGACCAACACCAGAGTCAATCCTAAGGCAAAAAAATCATATGCAAACTCTACTTGAGCTCCCGTTTAGTGGCCTTACCTACTAAGTACTAGAGTTTAGGACTAATATATGGAACTTCAAGTTGAGCCAAGAAAAGTTTAGAATTTTTAATAGCGAGGGTTCCTTTTCTAGTCCTCTAGGAATAGTCAACCGGAAAGTCCGGAAAGTCCTATGGCTAGTATGGCTAGACCCTAGGCTACTAAAGAGGAAACTAGACCTCAACTAAAAGTGAAGTCAACAGTATGTTTATAGTTTTGAAAAGCCCGCTGACATTTACCACCTCAAACAAAGTTTGCATCCTTCTTAATTAATTTCAAGAAGGGCTGACACCTACCTGACATCCTAGATATAAAAGATCTAAGTTGTGTCAAGTTACCTTGAAAGGATCGTAATTGTTTCAATTCCCAGGGAGGTGGCATTTTTAAGATGGCTTTAATCTTTTCTAGGGCAATCTTGATTCTCTGATGACTAACAATGAATCCTAGAAATTTCTTGGAGGTGACGCCAAATGCGTACTTTAAGGGATTCTTCGAAAGAATATATTGCCATAATCATTCAAATATGATCCTTAAATCACATTTTTAAGATGGCTTTAATCTTTTCTAGGGCAATCTAGGTGATCTATTTGTTGCTTGCTTTTGATGACCAAGTTATTCACGTAGCACTCCACTTATTTGTTGCTTGTTTTTGATGACCAAGTTATTCACGTAGCACTCCACTTGGTTGTGGATTGGTTGTGGATGAGGTGTGGATGAGGTCATCAAAGATCTTCGTCATAGCTTGTTGGTAATTTGCTCTAGCGTTCTTTAACGAAAATGACATTTCTATGCAGCAAAAGATTTCAATCGGCGTTCTGAAGGCTATAAGTGCTGCTCTTCCTAAGCCATCTTTATCTGATTGTATCCTGACATTCCATTAATAAAGGAAAAAAATTCATCTGTCAATGTGATGTCCATCATTATCTCTAGCATCGGCAGCGGAAACTAATCCTTCAGACATGCTTTATTTGAGTTCCTTAAGTCGACACACACCAAAATTTGTTCATTTTTCTTCTTAACTGGCACAACATTGGCTAATATTGTGGGATACTATTCTTCTCAAACAAATTCAGTGTCTATTAATTTTGTCACCTCGGTAATGACTTAATGTTCTATTTCAAGGTGCATTCTTTAGGGAGCATGTTTCACCAAGGTCATACTCTTGTCCAATCCAAGCTTATGAACTACAACTTCCAAGGATAATCCTGGCATTTTGTCATAGCTCCAATAGTAGCAATCCTTGAATTTTGATAGGAATTTAATTAAATTATAAACTCTTATTTAATGGGTAGAGAACTTATTAAAGTAAGATGGGGCTGCTCCTCAGCCCCAAGGTTAACTTCTCTTAATTCGTCAACGGTTGACTTAATTTCTTCTTCGAACTCTGTCTAAGCATTTTCTACTAGAAAATCTTCAAAATCATCTTCCACTTTGAGGCAATTCCTCTCCAATCCACTAGAAACAATCATACAATATTCTCAATCATTGACTGGTCCTATCATACCAAATTTGAGACCCTTTTTTGAGTTGAGAGTTTGACCTTTATTGTTCCACAACTTCTTGAACAGTTGTAGTTTATCCTTCGACATCTGTTTTAGCACATAAATATATTGAATTATTTTTGTACACACAGAGAAAAGTAACCAAATGGTAATTCCTTTAATTCATTAAAATCATCCTCTTCCAAATTTACATGAGTTTGCAGATTACGGGAAGGAGAAGCACGATGAAACATGATCTATTTCAATCCAACACCTCAGACTTCCTTGACCTCTAAACTCTTGATTTTATGGGAGTGATTTGAATTTAAGTTTATGGCTTGCACTTGGAGGTTGATGCTATCATACATCGACTCATACTCACTTTTCTCTATATCCTTTATGGAGATGTTTAGTTGTGGCTTCTTCTGATTTATCTTAAGTGTTTCTTTGTGAGACTTATCTTCCTCAAAGCTTCCTTCCACATCGATGCTAATAGTTGGCCTCATCCATTAAATAACTATGTTGGTTCTACCTTGTCCAAATCCTCGGCCTTGATTTCAGATGCGTGGGCTAAAAGAAACTCTGCCAACTCGTTGCAAAGGAGTGGTGGAAGATCATTGATGCAAAGTTGAATATTCTCCTTCTTGTGATTCCGCTTAACTTTTGATCTTATTTGACTCAACCTCTCAGGAAAAAATAGTTTTCTTTGGAGGAGCATAGTAGGTGGCATCTTTGTAGACGCCTACTTCATGAAATGAAAATTGTTGCAAATCCCCCTCGATGCAATGTTTTTTCCCTTCCCTGCAATACTTGATGCAGTGGTGCAGTGACGATAAGATGATATTATGCTGGTGAATCTATGATTGACGAAGCAAAGGATTGAAAGAGGTTTCTAAGTTGATGATATGGTACATAGCAGTTGTTACTAGCTTAAAGACCTTCATGAGTAGTGTAATTGATCAAAGTGCTAATTCTTTCTTTTAGTTAAATCCTCTTAACATTATTTTATCAGTGGTAAGCTCTTGAGTGTTGATTTCCAAGCACGTTAACATCCATAGACTCATTAAGTTGAGTGATGCTCCTGGTTCTACCAAAACTCTGGAGAGCACAAATCTACTGGTGTAGACATGAATGTAAAGATGTCGGTTGTGGTCGGTAGTGCCATGTAGCAAGTATTCATCGGTGAAGGTTACCCCAAATTGTTGCTTTAATGAACAGTCTTCATCCGAGGATGTGCTAGCCAATTGAGCTAAGCAAATTTTTGGATCAAGTAAAACTTTAATCAAAGATTCCCTCATCTCCTTTGAAAGGATTAGAGTGTCATAGATTCTTAGTTTGGCTAGCAAGCCTCTAAGATGACATAGTACATTATAATCCACTTTTAAAAGACCTCCAATTTTCACTTAATTATGTGTTTCTTCCATTGACGGAGGTGACCTTCTTAAGGTACTATTTTCTTTTCTTTTTCTATTGGAACCATTCTTCGGGATAACAACTTCCCATTCCTTAAATTTACCTTTTGTTATCTCTTCCTCCTTTGACATCGTAGCTGTGAAAGGAGTGAAAAGGGATTAAATTTGGAGCAAAAATGAAGGTGTGAAAATGAACTGTGGCGCTTAAGTGCCCAAGACTAACTTAAGTGCCATGAGACAAAGATTGTCATGCCTAAGAACTGAAGACCTCACGCTTACATGTCAGAGGTGTTTATATTGAAAATTTAATAAATTTGGACCAATTTTGATGGAGGTATTTGAAGAAAATCTTGATGGAAACATGAATTACATTAAATGAGCACAAAAATACATAAAAATGACTATTGAAAATAGCCTACTCGTCGAAGATTCATTGAATTTGGACACATTTTGAAGAGACACCAAAGCACCTTTTGGAAAACTATAAAAGGGAGGACTGGGATTGAATCTAGGCTATAGAAATGAGAGAGGAGAGATAAGATTATATTAGAGTGAGATAAAGAGATTTTAACCCTCTAGAGTTGGCTGACCAAACCTAGGGATGATTGTAAGAGAAAGGAAGACATTCAAAGAACTTCAAGAGCTTGGTGGAGAGGAACTTGAGAAAAGTTCTTTTCTTTGTAACTACATTTTACTTTAGTCTAGACTTCTTGTGTTTTTACATGAGTTCTACTTTTAAAATTAATTTTTGTTGTATTTTTCCCATGAATTATGAGTAGGTTTTCTAATATTTATCCTTAAAATGATAAGTAATTAAGTGTTGGATGGATGTTGTGTGAAGTATTAATCTTCAATGTTGGAATAATTTGTGATGGTTTAATCCTTATACTTCATTTACATCTTCATTTGGCTAATTGAGATGTTTAAATTTTTTGTGAGGACATGTAATATTTGTGATGGTATTTTCTCAGTCAACTAATGGTGGAATCATATGAGATTGTATGGATGAGAATTTCATTCATATGGTTGAGTGAAAATGATTATGGAAATAAACTTTGATGGGTGTAGAGTTAAAGGAATTTAGAATGAAAGAGTAAACCCCCTAATTTGGTTTACTATTTTAGGTCTTGACATGAGAATTTATACCCTAGGTGGAGGGAGAAGAGGGAACTCTAGAGTTAGAGCTATTATCTTCCCTATTTAGCCCATCTTTAGGACTAAGATTAACCAAAGTTATTTATAGTCTCACAAGTAAAAGTAAAGAATAATATTGCTCCTTTTTGCCACAACTCGTGGCTCCCTACGCGTTAATGATAATAGAGATAGTAAAAGTTTTGGTAGGGAAGGAGGATCCCTACTAAAAAGCAAAAAGATACATTGAAACCTAAGGGTTCTTCCTTTTACATACAACACCACACAAAAAAGGACGTAGAACAAGCTATCACTTCCAAAATTACATGTAACCCAAAAAGATATGCCAATCAAAAGAAGTATTCCAAAAATGAACTTGTAGGGAAAATGTGAAATAGAACTATGGAATCCGTAAGTCCAATTATCTTGAAACTGCACAATCTTCCAATCTAAGCGCAAAACAGTGACAGATTAACAGTCCTGGAGGAGAAACAAAATAGTAATACGTCGTCGTCTAAGAACCTATAGATCATATCTGTTAGTAGAATAAATTATATTGAGGGGATAAGACATTAAAAGAGGAGTCTTTATAAGCCACTGATAATATAAGTGATAATATAAGCTGCCCGAGAAATGGTAAAGACCAATACCAGCAGCCTAAACCTCCAACAATCATTGAAAAATAAAGTACCATTCATCATTGACCTCCAACAATCATTGAAAAATAAAGTACCATTCATCCTCCCCTTATTTATAGAAAAGGAAAGCATCAAACATCCAATATTTCTCAAATAAGCATTAGGAGCTATAAGGCTCCAAACCAGGAAAGTATGCAAATAATAGGGGCCATGGGCCTCCAAGATATTCCTGAAATATTGCCACCAAAAAGGGAGTCATGTGCATCCCAATAAAACCTCTTCTCTTGCCTCCAACCAAAACATATATAAGTGCTTGATGTAGACCACCCAACAAAAAGGAAAGATCCAAATGAGAATGGGATAAAACAAGCCATCAAAACTCTACAGTACAACAATCTCAACCACATAAATAGGGGACATCAATAATATCACCATGAATCAAATTAGAGATGGGGGAAGGGGGGTTTGCCCAACATAAATGCCATTGTACCCATGTTTAGATAGCCAATCTGCAGGCCTATTTTCTTCCCGATTTAAAAAATTATACTAAAAAGACATATTAGAGCTAGCAACCATACAACCTATTCGATTAATCAAAATCATCATATTCCAAAGAGGCTTTACCTTGCCCGTTAAAGTGTGAAAAGTTAAAGTGTGGCCCGTTAAAGTGTGAAAAAGAACTTGAGAATCAGTTTCAATAAAGAGATTAGAGAAGCCATGAGAAATGGCAGTATGTAGAGCACCCAAAACATCCCTAGTTTCAGCTTCTAAAGGAGAAGATGCAAGCAAGGTGAAGCAAAGAAACCCAGACACTGACCACAAGCATCCCAAAATAAACCTCCAATTCCAGACTTCTCACCATTAAAACAACCATCAATATTACCCTTAAATCATCCAGGGGAAGGAGGAGAGCACTTAATTAAGGTTGGTCTATGAACATTGCACTGCTGAGAAATAATACCTCTTAGCGCTTTAGAGGATTTAAGGAAATTGGCAACAATAAGAGCAACCAGATTATGAGGGGTATTAGGTGAGTTCTCATACTTGTGACTATTTCGTCTGACACAAATAAATCACAGAACAATCATAGGGACATAATGAAGCTTCTTGTGATAATAATCAGAGTTCTTTCAAGTTTCCAGGATATTCTTAATGTGGAATCTAATTGGCCATCTTAAACCAAAATATGAACCAATATGATGCCAAACAATGGAAGCAAAATTACATTTATAAAATAAATGATTAGGAGATTCAGCTTGTTGCTTACAAACATAACAAACAAAGGCCAACTTTAAACCCTTCATTTTAAGGATGTCATCATGAGGTAGAAGGTTATGAAAAAATCTCCTAATAAACATAGAGATAGAAGGGGAAATGAATTGGTCCAAAGTATATTTACTCCAATACCACTGAGGATGCTTGTAGAGTTGAGTGTATAACATTATAGTGATAGAGGCATTAGAAAGTAGCTTCCACATAGGAACATCTCTAGAGGCAGTATTAATAGGGATGTTAGCAATGGAAGTAGCTTCTTCACAAAAAAGTGTCCACAAATTAGCGATTTTCCAATCTCCCTTAATCCAACAATCCCTAACCATAAGATCTTCATCAGAAATGGAATGAGGTATACTTGAAAGATGGGAAGCACTCCAGTGATTAATCCAGAAAGAGACATTTCCTTCCCCGATATCCCAAAAAATAAAGTGAGAAGCCACCTCCCGAGCAAGAATGATAGCTTTCCAAATTTTGGAATCACCCACATGCCAAAAATTAACAGAAGGGTGAACATGAGTGTAATACTTGTGTAAAATAAATTTAGACCAAAGAGAATCTTGGGCTCTGAATTTGTACCAACGTTTGCACATATTAATTTCAATAATTTCTTTTAGTGTTTTAAACTCAAGCCCCCCTGACATAAAATGTTTACAAACTTTCTTCCAGGTAGCCCATATTTTAGATGATCTATTCCCACGCCAAAGAAATTTATTAAAGAGATTTATTAAAGAATTCTGTGTGCTTTTCTTTATTTTCAGCACTTGCATAGAATATAAGGGAATACTGCATAACACAGGAATACTGCATAGGAATACTGCATAACACACTTTTAAGGAGAGTGAGCCTACCCCCATTAGACAAGAAGGTATTTCTCCAATCATTCATTTTAGATTTGATAGTCTCAACCACGCCATCCCTTTGAATTTGTTTCCTCCTTCCCTTAGCAAGTTGACCCCAAGGAATTTAAGAGGGAGCTTTACTATCTTGCAACCAATGTAAGCAGAAGCCCGCTTTTCAATGTTTTGATTTACCTTGCTACCAAAATAAATGGAACACAAATGGAACACTTATCCAGGTTAAAGAG